>NC_137914.1:21829192-21831692 GCF_963457725.1 Sprattus sprattus
GTTTGCTTGTCTGTGTGTGGGTGGGTGTGTTTTTGCTTGAGTATGTGGGCTGACGTTTGGGATTCTGTGTGTGTGTATGTGTGTGTGTGTGTGTGTGTGTCTTTGTGTGCATTTCAGTGTGTGTGTGTGTGTTTGTGCTGTATGTGAATCTGCATGTGCATGGGTGTATGAGGACTGTGAGGACTGTGTATATTTACCATCATTGGCAAGAGAAAGTGTGTGTGTGTGTGTGTGTGTGTGTGTGTGTGTGTGTGTGTGTGTTGTGTTGCTTGTGTGCCAGGCTGATCGCTCCTGTCTCCTTGCCCGTGGTGTCGGGGCCAATCCCCGGCCATGTGCCAGTCTCAGGCCTCTCACTGTGAGATGCCCCCTTCACACCACCGCACCTACCCAGGGCTTTCCAGGAATTCACGCACAACAGGGGGCATTTGTTTTAGGAGGGTTTATGTGTGTGTGTGTGTGTGTGTGTGTGTGTGTGTGAGTGTGTTTGTGTGTGTGTGTGTGTGTGTGTGGGGGTTGTGATGCATGCTTTAATGAGTGTTTTCCAGTTCATTTTAAACCATGTTTTTAAATGTACTCAGTAAATCTGTCATTCAGTTCGACTGCCTCCTTGTTCTGCAGGTTTTAGGGCCCATGGGCTCCTGCCCCCTGTTAGGATGGCTCACAGACATATGTTGAAGAGTTTATATTTACAACCACCCCCCCCCCCCCACACACACACACACACATTATTTGATGTCTTTACTTAGCAATTTGTCTCTGTGTGTTGTGAGTCAACTTCACTTATCTAAATTCCAGCAATTATGTATGTTTGAGATAACTGATGCCTTACTTTCTCTCAGCATGTCAGTCAGTAGAAGTGTTCAAGATTGAAGTGATTATGTGAATGTGTGTGTGTGTGTGTGTGTGTGTGTGTGTGTGTGTGTGTGTGTGTGTGTGTGTGTGTGTGTGTGTGTGTGTGTGTGTGTGTGTGTGTGTGTGTGTGTGTGTGTGTGTGTGTGTGTGTGTGCGCGCGTGTGTGTGCTCTCCCGGTGAGCCATTAAACTGCAGGAGTGTGGTCTTTCAGTAGCGTGGCCCTCTGAGGCCCCCCTGCTTTACACGGCCACTGGCAGAGAGTACCTCCGCTTGACCCATGTACACCTCCCCTCCCCTCCCCTCCCCTCCCCTCCCCTCCCCTCCCCTCCCCAGCTCTTTCATTACGCTTGGATGTTCCTACTCTCTCTCTCTCTCTCTCCCTCCCTCCATCTCTGCGTGGCTTTGTGAACCTATACCCAGCATCTCCCCTTCTCCCTCTCCCTCCCTCCATCTCCACGCCACCCACAGGTAGAGGGTGATATGAAAGGCAGTGCTGTAACTTTTGAGGAACAGGAAGAGGGCAGTCAATTTGAGTGTGTGTGTGTGTGTGTGTGTGTGTGTGTGTGTGTGTGTGTGTGTGTGTGTGTGTGTGTGTGTGTGTGTGTGTGTGTGTGTGTGTGTGTGTGAGTGTGTGTGTGAGTGTGTGTGTGTGTTTTTAAAGGGAGCCAGAGGCTGGGGGCCTGTGATGTTTAATTCAGCAGCACATAATCACTCAGAGGGAGTCAAGAGCCAGCTTTAAATAACTCAGCTTAGAGGCCCAGAACTGCTCAACTCGGTGAAGGGTGCGTGAGTGTGTGTGTGTGTGTGTGTGTGTGTGTGTGTGTGTGTGTGTGTGTGTGTGTGTGTGTGTGTGTGTGTGTGTGTGGGTGTGTGCATTCCTCCCATCCCTCTCACTCTGTGAGTGGTTGTGTGGTTGTGTGCAAGCATGTGTGTGAGAGAGTGTGTGTGTGTCTGTGTGTGTGCATTTCTCCCCTCACTCTTACTCTGTGAGTGGTTGTGTATGTGTATGTGTGTGTGTGTGTGTGTGTGTGTGTGTGTGTGTGTGTGTGTGTGTGTGTGTGTGTGTGTGTGTGAGTGTGTGTGTGTGTGTGTGTTCAAGCATGTGTGTGTGTGTGTGATGTGTGTCGGCATGTTTATGTATTTGCCCAAGTACCAGTGTGTACCCTTGTAGTGTCCTTGTAATAAAAAAAGCTTTAAAAAAAAAATCAAAGCTTTGGGGGATGTCTAGCACTCCTAGGCTCTTGACAGTGGTGTTAACACATTACAGTATGAAAAGCCATACATTTAGGAAGCTGATGTACCAGGGCGAGCACAAAAAAGAGAAAAACTTGGAATGCGATTTCAGAGATGCCACCACTGCCAGCGATTTGTGGCCTCAAGGCACTACTGCTGGATAACACACAAACACACACACAAACACAGCCCTTCGAAAAGGACATTCACATTATCCACAGTGTATGTGTGTATGTGTGTGTGTGTGTGTGTGTGTGTGTGTGTGTGTGTGTGTGTTACAAAAGAACACCACCCTCTCCATTAGAGGCTCGGGCCCGGTGAGTGTGTGTCAGTGCCTGGGGCGGTCTGGGGGTCGGCCATGAGGGAGCCATCAGTCTGCCCTAATGGTCTTCACACCGCCAGAAGCACTGCGCTT
>NC_137914.1:21861692-21864192 GCF_963457725.1 Sprattus sprattus
CTGTCTCACCCTCCGCAGGTGTGCTGACCCCCCCAACACACACACACACACACACATACACACACACACACACACACACACAAAAACATAATAAGCAGACAGACTCTGCTTTTTTACTGTTTCTTCTGCTGCTGCTGCTCATGCAGGGCTGCAGCTCACAGCGTTGCTACTGTTGCTGCCTAGGCCAGCCTGCTGTAGGAAATCGACTGCCGCCGCTAGTGGTTTTACTAGTGTCCTGTGACCACTTCCTTTCTTTAATGGCTGTAAATCAGTGGCTCTTAGCCATCGAGTGAGCGAGAGAAGGTAACGAGGCTGCGATCGAAAACAAGCAAACGCTCCGAAAAAAGAACCCCTCAAAAGACACGCAAAAAACACAACAGTCCTGAAATGAAAGTCTTATGCTTATTCGGTGGCTAAAAATATGGAGCAGATTGTAAATAAACAAAAGCCAGTTGATAAACAGGCCCTGAAGAGGGGCATTCATTACTCGAGCTGGACCAATAAACACAGCCATACATCAACATCAGGTGCAAAACAATAACACGCAAGGGGAAAGGGGAGAGCTAGCTTACAGTTGACACAAAGTCGCACAGACATTAGGAGTGGGGAGACAGAGAATGAAGAGGAAAGAGTGTGTGTGTGTGTGTGTATGGGGGGGAGGGGGGGGGGGGCAGAATCAAGGGCCTGGTCAGCAGACACACACCACAGCACACAAGAGGAAGGATGAGGTATAGAATGGGTAGCAGGGTGTGTGTTTGTGTGTTAGTGAGTGTGTGTGTGTGACAGAGACAGCACTTAAAAAATGAGCGAGAGATGGGGAGAGTGGATTGCTGGGGTAATGGTAATGGGTGGTGTGTGTATGAATGTGTGTGTGTGGGGTGAAGCGCGGGCCCGGGTGGGCAGGCCGGCCGTTTGAGCAGACATGGCGTAATGTGTATGTGTGTGTGTGTGTGTGTGTGTGTGTGTGTGTGTGTGTGTGTGTGCGTGTGTGTATGTGTGCGTGTGTGTGTATGTACGTCCTCCTGACTGAAGACACAGTGTCTGTGGATGCTAATGCCAGAGCAACCGGGCTGACGGCCAAAGGCATTAAGTGGAATCGAATTCCACAAAACTAGCTTTAATCAGCAGGTTTTTAAGGTTAGAATTACTCTCTCTCCTCCAGCCCGCTGGCCAAGGTTAAAGCACGCGATGAGCGTGCCCGAATGAGAGAGTGGGACCACATGAGAGCGCCTGTGTGTGAGCGTGCACGTGCAAGTGTGCCCGTATGAGAGACTGGGACCATGTGAGAGCGCCTGTGTGTGAGCGTACACGTGCAAGCATGCCCATATGAGAATCTGACCATATGAGAGTGCCTGCGTGCCCGTGCATGTGTGAGCGTGCCCGTCTGAGCATGGCCGTATGAGAGTGGGCCCATATGAAAGCGCCTGTGTGAGCGTGCATGTGCAAGCGTGCCCGTGTGAGAGTGGGGTCATACCAGAGCGCCTGTGTGAGCGTTCATGTGCGAGCGTGCCCGTGTGAGAGTGAGGACAGCACCAGGCCTAGTCCGTCTCCTGTTTTGGCCCGGGCCAGAGCTTGTGCTTCCACTGGCCACGTGTGATATTAAGCATCTGGGCACGGCCTGTGATGCCCTGCTGCTCAAGAACGATGGAGATAAGTGGCTGTGTTTTTGCAGGAGAAACAGAAACAGACTGAAAGCCGATTTGTATAAGTATGTACATGTGTGCGTGTGTGTGTGTGTGTGTGAGTGTGAGTGTGTATACAGTATGTGGTTGTTTGTGTATAAGTCTCTTAGTGTGTTTGTGACTGTGTGTGGAAAGGGTGTAGATATGTATCTGTCCTATCTATTCGTGTGAAAGGCAGCTCAGAAGAGAATGTGTGTGCGTTTGTGTGTGTGTGTGTGTGTGTGTGTGTGTGAGTGTGTGTGTGTGTGTGCGTGCGTGCACAGGTACATTTGTCTCTATTGATCGTGTCTATGACATCAGTGTGATGGAAACAGACTCTGTGTGGGAGGTGTGGTGTGTAGACAATGGGAACAAATGCTGCTTTTCCACACTGATGGCCTCTTCCTCCCGGCCCTGCCTGGCCCTGCCTGTGTGAAGGAGCCACGGGCAGACATATTGAATCGGTTCACAGGGAAGAGCAGCCCAGAGCAAGTGCAAAACATTTATTGATACCATCGCTATTTCTTCCTACAACTACAACCACTCTCTCTCTCTCTCTCTCTCACTCTCTCTCTCTCTGTTCCTCTTTCTCGCTTTCTTTCATTCTCTTGCTACGGCTGCTGTGGTCTCTTGCCTATGATTGGAATCAACACATTCATAACAGGCCAGGCTGTGAGGCGCAAGACTTTTTTAGTGGCACACAACTTCGCAATCATACGGCGACTGCGGAGACATCCCAGTGTCATTAAATGCAAACTGAGCTTTGTGTGACAGAGAGAGAGAGAGAAAGAGGGAGGGAGGGAGGGAGGGAGAAAGGGAACGAGAGAGCTGAGAGGCAG
>NC_137914.1:21871692-21874192 GCF_963457725.1 Sprattus sprattus
TGTGTGTGTGTGTGTACGCCATAATTGAGCATAGACAGACCAGGCAGAGGGTGGCAGACTGTAGACAGGAGGCGGCCTTCCCTTCAACTGAAGGATACATCTTGGAGGGACAGAAGGCAAGAGAGAGAGAGAGAGAAGGGTGAGAGGGACAGAGAGAGAGAGAGCAGATGAAGAGAAGGAAGGAAAGGGAGGAGAGAGAGAGAGAGAAGGAGAGGATGAGGATAGTGAAGGGATTTTTTTGGAGGCGATTGCTGCTCATTTGCGTGCTGTAGCTCAGAGGCTTCACGGGAGGGAGAGGGAGGGGGGAGATGGGAGGATGAGTGTGCGGAGGAGAGGAAGAGAAAGGGAAGAGCTGGGAGGGGGAATAGTTGGGTTATCTTTGCACGCACTTGAAAGAAGAGGAAAAAAAAGAAAGAAGAATGAAAAGAAAGAAAATGAAAAGTGACACTTTAATCCAGAGGCCCCTCTTCTGCCTGACTTCTTATGAGATGTTTGTAAGCTGACTTGTTCATGCGTCACCTGGCCCCTCGCCTGATCCCATCTCACTCAAGCCGCTGGCGCTAACCTGCCTTTATCTGCCCCACGCAGCAGGGCTCCGCGCTCCACTGGAACCCCCCTCTTTCATGTCCCTGACACTTTCAACATGGCCGCCCCACACCCAAACACCCTCTCCCCCTCTGCCGCACCCACCCCCAACACGGCTTGATATCCCGCTGTCGCTTTGACGGACTAAGCGCTGCCTATCTCGCACTTAATTAATTGCAATTATTTTAATCTTGCGGGCCACGCTTAACCTTGAGTGCCTGGTGAGCAACGACAAAAATTGTACCATTTATGGAGAAACACAGAGAAAGAGAGACAGAGAGAGAGAGAGAGAGAGAGAGAGAGAGAGTGAGAGAGAGAGAGAGAGAGAGAGAGAGAAGAGAGAGAGAGAGAGAGAGAGAGAGAAGAGAGAGAGAGAGAGAGTGAGGGAGAGAGTGAGGGAGAGAGTGAGAGAGAGAGAGAGAGAGAGAGAGAGAGTGAGGGAGAGAGAGAGGGTGAAGGAGAAAAAACACTGTGGCTGACTGCAGAAATGATTTGACATTCAGGCTTAACTCAGATCTCGACTTGAAGACAGCAGTCTGGCTGCCATGTTTTTTTTCCCTCTCTCCGTGTCTCTGGTGTTTCAGAGAGCAGAGGGGGCGACTGGGAGCGTGGAAAAGGAGAGCCAGAGACAAGCGTGAGCAAAGAGAACAGATGAGAGAACAGGAGAGATAGAGAGTTGAGAAAGAGGGAGAGCGAGAGAAAAAGAGAGAGAGGTGGACAGCAAGAGAGAGAGACAGAACGGGGGAAGATGAGTGCGGTGAGCGCAGACAGAGCGAGCGAGCTAGGCCTTGAACACACACAGAGGCGTAGGCCAGATAGCCTGATGGAGCTCTTACGCGTGCAAGGTTGGAGGCTACAAAACAAACACACGTGCACCCAAACACCAGCACACAGTGTGAGTGGGAGCACACACACACACACATGCACGCACACACGTTTACGGATGGTGAGCACACACACACTCACACTCAGAAAAGCATCAAGCAGAGACAGTGAAGGACTTAAGCCCAGATGATGTGTCAAAGGAGGCACACACAAGTAGACCGGCCTAGAGACGGTCATGCAGACAGCAAGACAGACAGGTGGACAGGATAGAGAGAAGCGGACAAACATATAGGCAGACAGGTAGACAGACAGAGAGACAGACAGAGAGACAGACAGAGAGAGAAACTTTCAGAGTACCGAGAAGAAAGCTTTGAGAAGATGGCTGCTTGGAGTGCAATGGATCTCAGACTTTGTATGGACAGCCTTAGATTTTTAAAGCTGAGGAACTTATCCAAGACTTTAGTGTATAACAGAGTTAACTTTTGCCCAACACACACACTCTGTCTGCCTCTCTGTCCTTCAGTGCCATGAATGATACCTTTTGCCTGACACTTCCACTGATATAATAAGTTTGGCACTGCCTTTTTTTTCTATTTCTCCCGCTGTCTGTCTTTTCCCTCTTCTGAAAATGTGGGTGTTTTTGTTTTGCGAGCAGAAATGTGTTTTCTCTCCCCAGCTCCCCCTGATACCTCAAGGTTACTCATGCCGGGGCAGGAAATGAATGCGGGCGTTAATGCTTAAGCGCGTGTGTGTGTCTCTTCTGTTTCCTCTCTCCTGGAGTGGTTCGGCTCTGCTGCCTGATTTATGGGCCCCACGCGCCATTAATCCAGCAACGATGCATGCCTCTGTTGAATAATTGATCTCGGTGCTACTGTAACTAAATCCGTCAAAACAATGACATCTCTAGCCCCCCCCCCCCCACCCCCACCCGGCCACACATACACACACACAGCCCACACACCCCTATCCTGGCCGCTGAGTGCCAGCTCCCCCCAAGCCGACCACACAGCACCCCCACCCCCCACATCTTGCTCCCCTCCTCAAAGGTTTATTACAGTCTTTCAACTTCTCGTCTGCACAGAGTTTTGTG
>NC_137914.1:21894192-21901692 GCF_963457725.1 Sprattus sprattus
TGCTGTCATTCAATCGAAATGAAAAATACCTGTTATAGGTGTTATAGGAGAATGAATTGACAAAATTAAAATGAACAAAAGAAAACACAATCTGGTGTCCTCAAACTCAATGAGACGGTAGTAGAGCTGTTGTATGAAAGCCATATGAGACTTGTGTTCATGGGGTTGGTAAAGGATACCTCAACGGCTATGTCTACCTGTGGCACTCAACTTCCAGCCTCGTGCCCACAGCCAAATCCCAAAGGTGAGGATATACATTATCATCCCCACTCTCACTCATGTCATATTGCTTAAATAGCCTTATATATATCTGGGACAGTACATATACACTGACTCAAGTCAGAATATGCATATAAATACACACACACACATACATACACACACACACACATACATACATATTCTAACTCTGACCACACTAACAGGCAGGCATGTTTGAAAACACAGGTGAGATTACATAAAAATATATGCTTGCCTCCTGATAAAAATACAGTGTAAAAAGCGTGTTGGAAATATAGCCTCCTGGTTCAATGAAAAACAGCTCACTCCTTTGAAGGAGGACACAGCACTGAACAGCACAGCACACGTACCTACAGTATATAGACCGACGCAAGCTGCACACCCACGTATCGTATGAATAAAAAAGCAAAAGAACTACTGTCACACATATATTCTGTGCTATATGTCTTCCTGTGGGTGGTAGAGGTGGCTGTGGTATTGTTGTGTGCCAGCGTAGCCCTGGGTTCCTGTTGGTTTCCTGTAATGAATGCTAATCCCCTGGTGCAGGCTAAAGCCAGTGGTAGCACAGGGGGCCGCAGGGCACGGGGGTTGGGGTGGTGGGGTGGTGGGGTGGTGGGGTGGTGGGGTGGTGGGGTGGTAGGGAGTGGGGCAGAGGCCTGGCCGTGACCAGCCATGCTGCATGATGCACGGGCACGGCCGCCAAAGCCCAGCAGCCAGCAGCCCGCGCCCGCCGCCGCTTAGCTGAACTTTGAAAGATATTGCTTATAAAAGAGATGACTCCTGGCGACGGCGACTCCTGTAGTTTTATTATACCTTGGGGCTACGACGGCCTGTCTTTGGAGAGATAAGGTTGTACCCTTTTCATTTCGTATCCTCCGGCCGATATTTTAAGCCGGCTTGTTAAGGGCAGGCGAGCCGAGCGGCGGAACCGAGTTTGATGCATTGCTTTACAACAGGAGTCGGGCCCATAACGCTCAAAGGCCGATCATTACTGACCTTAATAGCTCAGTCTGCATCTGGGCTTGATTGATCGTGCCTAGCAGGTTGTGAAATGCGCCATCTGGAAGGAGGGAAGGTGAGGGAAAAGAGGGGAGGCAGGCAGCACAAGCCGAGCACTGAGGTAGGAGGAGGGCGAGAGGAGGGAGAGGGTAAAAAAAAGGGAGGGAGGAAAACAGAGGAGGACAAAAAAAACAACAACCTGGCAAATCCGGGGCTGGAATTGATGGCCATGGAGGGATGAGGTGGAAACTTGACTGCAATAAGAGGGTCCACCACGCACTATAAACACTGTCCCTGACATAAACAACAACACTTAGCAGCAGCCGCCGTGTGTTTGAGAATGTGTGTGTGTGTGTGTGTGTGTGTATACAATATTCATTTCAGGGAGCTGCTTGCTTGCCTTTGTTTACCCGCGCTGTGCTACTTTATGTGAGACACACAGTATATGGGCAGAGGGTCTGGGCAGTGTGTACTGTAGTTTAAAAGATGACCACACACACACACACACACACAGACACACAGACACAGACACACACAGACACAGACACAGACACACACACACACACACACACACTCACACACACACACACACACACGCACACCCAGCACAGGTGGTCAGACATGGAGCTATTTCTAGGGGAGGTAGGCCAGATAGTTGAGCAGGCAGAATCCTGCCTCATGATAGAGGACAGACAGATGAACAGACAGGCAGACAGATGAACAGCTCCTCTATCAGACATGCTGGGCTTCAGCAGGCTATTTTATCGGAATTTACATGAATATGGGAAAGAGAGTGAGAATGAGGGAGAACATGAGAGAGAGAGAGAGAGAGAGAGAGAATGAGGGAGAACATGAGAGAGAGAGAGAGAGAATGAGGGAGAACAGAGGAGAGAGAGAAAGAGAGGGGGGATGCTTGCCCTCTGACTCTCTTCCTCCTCCAGATGATTTCCTGCATAATTTCATTAGTGAACTCTGTGACCTTCCTGAACGCTGTGATGTCGGATAAATGTGTGTCTGTGGGCATTTGGGTGTGTGTGTGTCTGTGTGTGTGTGTGTTTGTGTGAGCATGGCAGACAGACAGAAAGACAGAGTGGGTGTATCTTAGAGAGAGAGCGAGAGAGAGAGAGAGAGACAGAGAGAGAGAGAGAGAGAGAGAGAGAGAGAGAGAGAGAGAGAGAGAGAGAGAGAGAGAGAGAGAGAGAGAGAGAGAGAGAGAGAGAGAGAGAGAGAGAGAGAGAGAGAGAGAAAAGGAACTGGGGCTGAGTGAAAGGGAGGAAGAGAAAAGGACTGTCTGTGTTTGTGTGTGAGCATGAATTCATGGTTTGTATGTGTGTGTTTGAGTGAATGTATGTGTGAGTGTGTACCGTATAATAGAGTTTGTCTACTCAGCTGTGTGTGTGTGTGTGTGTGTGTGTGTGTGTGTGTGTGTGTGTGTGTGTGTGTGTGTGTGTGCTAGAGTCTGTCTCCTCAGCTGGGTGTGTGTATTTCGCTCACAGGCTTGGCAGAGGTGCGCGGCGTGTCCTCTGTTCCAGCAGGCTAAATTACAGGTGCAGAGGTGAGCGTGAGGAATTACACACACCAATAACCTCCACTCTCATTCAGCCTGACACACAGGACACTGGGACCCAACATCTGGTGGGGAGCACCAACAGCAGAGGAGGGGGAGAGTGTGTGTGTGTGTGTGTGTGTGTGTGTGTGTGTGTGTGTGTGTTTGTGTTTGTAAGCAAGAGAGAGATGTGTGTTTAACTTAGGCTGTGTGCAGTGTTTGTGTGTGTGTGTGCGTGTGTGTGTGTGTGTTTGTGTGTGTGTGTGTATTTGGTAGAAGAGTGTAAATATATCCTGTCTGCCAGCATGCCAGTGTGTTTGGATGTGTTTGTGTGTGCATAAGTGTGAACACAGGTGCATGATTGAGCCTAGCTTCGCATGAGTATACATACATATATGTGTGTGTGT
This sequence comes from Sprattus sprattus, assembly GCF_963457725.1. Lineage (NCBI taxonomy): Eukaryota > Metazoa > Chordata > Actinopteri > Clupeiformes > Clupeidae > Sprattus > Sprattus sprattus. Next base: position 21,897,385 of record NC_137914.1, read on the forward strand.
GTGTGTGTCTTTTACATCCTGCATTTGTGTCCTAAATACATTTGACTGTCTGTAAGCCGATGTGAGTCCACATGTGTATGTGCAAGTATGAGGCCGAGCGATACTACAAGTGTGTGTATGTGTGTGTTGGGGTGGGGGGGGGGGGTGTCGGTGGGTCAGACGACAAAGGGGCCAGGTGGAACAGAGGAGCTGTGAAGCTGACTCATCACCTTCCTCATTTTATTACCAAATCAGCCATGACAAACAGCCACGGCTCCTTCCAGAGGAGAGGGGGGAGGGGGGAGGGGGCGAGACGGCCCACTTCAATATGGTACGCACAGCACAGCAAGGCACAGCACAGCACAGCACAACACAGCCCAGCACAACACTGCACAGCACAGCACAGCACATCACTCCCTTAATGCAATGTGTCCAGTTCGCTGCGAATGTCACCTTCAGGCAACGCTTGTATGGTGTTTTTTTATGTGTGTGTGGGAGCTTTACTCAAACACAAACACAGGCTTCACCTGTACCCGGCATCACATGGAGACGGGTAAGAGGTGATGGCACAACTTCATACTGGTCCTGACAAGAACAAAAACCTTGCAAAAAACGACATGTTTATGGAAAAGGAGTGAATGTGTCTAAAAATGACACCCAGGCATCTGCAGGGTTTGATGTCAACCAGTCTAAATATGTCTGATTATCATCACTTGACTGCGTGCAAATAATTGGTCACACATGTTAGCTAGGATTAGGTCCTCGGAACTTAATTAATGAATCAGCAAAGTGAACTCGTTATCTTAGTCCATTCTCTTTCAACATGCAATCGGAGTCAAGAAAGGATTAGCATTACTTAAAGGTCAGTAAATGTTACAACATCAAAAGTATATTAAAACACTGAATGATCCACCTTTTGGAAGAACATTGTGCTTTGATACATCAAATTACTACTGTATAAGTAAAGGTTTAAAAAAAAAAAAATTGTTGTTGTTTCTCTGTTTTGTATAATGGCTGTTTGACCTCAATTTGGGTTCTCATTCAGGATCAAATGCGTGTTGACAAAAATGTGCACATCACCACCCGAAGAGGAGAAGGGTTTGAGTGGAATTAGGATGTGTGTGAGGGGACAACAGGTATTAAGTAAATATGATGATCAAGCACACCTGGCTGTACAAACACACACACACACACACACACACACACACACAAACACACACTCACACACACACACACACACACACACACACACACACACACACACACACACACACACACAAACACACACACACACACAAACACACAGAGACACACACACATACACACTCTTTCATGCTACACAGAAAAACATGCACACAGACACATTCAAAAACGACACTAATTTTGGCAGACAGGTCGCATTTACTCACACACAATTTCAACACATACCCATAGAAAATTCATATACACTCACACACCCACTTTCACCTCACCAAACACACTCATACACACACGCACGCACGCATGTAGAAGTGAATCAGCAGTGTCAGCCTTGCCTGCTCCCGTGTGAAGTGTTGTGGAGGGCCTTTGATTTGCACCTTCTCCTGCCTCTTCAGGGGGCCATTAGTCGAGGTGACATGCCTTTTACGAGACTTCCGAGTCTGTCTATAATAAGAGCAGCAGCACTGGAGGAGAGGAGCAACGGCGATACAAATGATACTTCAGGACTCGAGCGGGACTTGAGCTCTCTTTCTCTCTCTCGCTCTCTCTGTCTCTCTCTCTCCCTCTCTCCCTGCTCATTCAACATCACGAAAGAGAGAGAGAGAGAGAGAGAGAGAGAGAGAGAGAGAGAGAGAGAGAGATGGCAAGGACAGTGGTGGCGTCTTACAGCGGGCATGTGTGTGTGTGTGTGTGTGTGTGTGTGTGTGTGTGTGTGTGTGACCGCTAACGAGCGTGCTGCTCCTCCTTCTCCTTCTCAGGTCCCTAGTGGCCAAAGAGTAGCGGCTTTAAGGTTAAGAGGACTCCAGCCCATTGGATAAGAAAGCTGCGCTCAATATGTCATACCCGCCACCGAACTCTCCCGGCAGGGTGTGTGTGTGTGTGTGTGTGTGTGTGTGTGTGTGTGTGTGTGTGTGTGTGTGTGTGTGTGCAGCGGGGCAGTCAGGAAGTTCACAGTGATTATCCTTCACGTCTGCCCCCGTGTGCAACCAGGTCAGGCCTACATAAGGCCCTGAAGTACCAACCTGGGGTTTTAGTAAGGCATAGGGCCATAGGTTATTAATGACACTGGGCTCATTACGGACACAGGAGATGGGAAATGGTTTACATGACATCACTGTGGATGCCTTACTTTTTGAAGTGTCTTTGTGTGTGTTCTTAGCTTATGTGTATATGTACATGTGCGTGTGTGTATTTATGTGTGTGTGTGTGTGTGTGTGTGTTTATGTGTGTGTGTGTGTGTGTGTGTGTGTGTGTGTGTGTGTGTGTGTGTGTTTATGTGTGTGTCTGTGTGTATGTGCGTGTATTTATCAGTTAGGTGCGTGTGTGTGTGTGTGTGTGTGTGTGTGTGTGTGTGTGTGTGTGTGTGTGTGCACGCGAGCGTGTGTGTGTTTTTGTGTGCATATATGTGCATGTACTGTGTGTTGCAAGTATGCAAGTGTGTGAATGTGTAAGTCTGTTCTTGTGGTGTGTCAGTTTGAGTGTTTCTATGTCTGTGTATGTGTATGTTTGAGTGTGAGTGTGAGCATGTGTAGTGTCTGTGTGTGTGTGTGTGTGTGTGTGTGTGTGTGTGTGTGTGTGTGTGTATGTTTGAGTGTGAGTGTGAGCATGTGTAGTGTCTGTGTGTGTGTGTGTGTGTGTGTGTGTGTATGTTTGAGTGTGCGTGTGAGCATGTGTAGTGTGTGTGTGTGTGTGTGACAGTGATATCCACAGCTGGCTCAGAGGACACGGGCCTGTTTGACGAGAGACATAGGGCAGAGGGTGTGACAGGATTACCCAGCATGCACACATGTTCGGCAAAAACAGTGGCGGCTGTTGGGGGGACGACTGTCACAGCATCAGACATTCCTCAAATAAGATTACAAGAGGGGGGCTAGTCTCACGCCAGGCAGACACATACTCACACTAACACACACACACACACACACACACACACACACACACACACACACAAACACACACACACACACACAGTATCTCTCTCACACACACACACAGACACACAAACACACACTCAGTATCTCACACGCAGACACACACACACACACACACACACACACACACACACACACCAGCAAGACCCCTGCACCCACAGCGAAGCCAATACTAGGAATGAACAAACGCACAGAAAAGAGGAGGAACAGAAAGAAGAAAAAAAAGTGTGATGGAAATTCACCCCCTCCCCTTCCCACCCCCAACCCTCGCTGACAGGCCCCACTGACGACCCCCAGCCCCTGACGCCCGCGCACACTCCTGGGTGCGCACGGCAGCCCGCGCCGGTGTCAAGGTAACAATGATGCATGGTGTGACCTTACGTGTAATGCCAGCCTTAATCTACGCAAGTGGAATAAATGAAGTGGGGCCGTCGCAGACGTGTCAGCCAGCTTTTATAGAGACAAATCCGCCGGCCGCCTCGCCTGTGTACATATATTCATAAACGTCAGAGGGTGCCATATCAGGGAGGAGCGCCGTGGCGGCGGGGAGCGGGAGCGATGGCCACGCCGACGACACCGCCACCGCCACCGCTGATTTGATTCCTGCGTCGGTTGTCACGGCTGCACGCAGCTGTCGTCATTAACGTAGATGCGGAAAGAGGGTGGAGGGGGGGGAGATAGATATATAGATGGATGGATGGATAGAGAGAGCAAAAGATGGAGAGGTAGAGTTTGAGGAAGAAGTGAAGGAGAGATGTGCTGAGAGATGAGCAGGCAAGCAAGCATGTAACGCTCCTCTTCATAAAGCGCCCCCTCTGCGAATGTGGATTAACACACTGAGGTGTGTGCAGGTTAGTCTGCATGAGGCGATACTCTGCGTGAACTAAGACGTTGAAGTGTGTGCAGGTAGGTTGGCGTGAGGTGATATTCTATGCAAACTAAGAGGTGTGCAGGTAAGTTGGCGTCCGGCGATACTCTATGTGGACTGAGACATTGAGGTGTGTGCAGGTAAGTTGGCGTGAGGCGATATTCTATGCAAACTAAGAGGTGAGCAGGTAAGTTTGCGTGAGGCCATACTCTATGTGAACTAAGACATTGAGGTGTGTGCAGGTAAGTTGGCGTGAGACGATACTCTATGAATAAATAAATGGGTTAGTGCAGGGTAGGCGCTGCTCCGCTGAAGGGTCAGAGCCTGAGA
>NC_137914.1:21909191-21929191 GCF_963457725.1 Sprattus sprattus
TGTCAGCCTTGCCTGCTCCCGTGTGAAGTGTTGTGGAGGGCCTTTGATTTGCACCTTCTCCTGCCTCTTCAGGGGGCCATTAGTCGAGGTGACATGCCTTTTACGAGACTTCCGAGTCTGTCTATAATAAGAGCAGCAGCACTGGAGGAGAGGAGCAACGGCGATACAAATGATACTTCAGGACTCGAGCGGGACTTGAGCTCTCTTTCTCTCTCTCTCTGTCTCTGTCTCTCTCTCTCCCTCTCTCCCTGCTCATTCAACATCACGAAAGAGAGAGAGAGAGAGAGAGAGAGAGAGAGAGAGATGGCAAGGACAGTGGTGGCGTCTTACAGCGGGCATGTGTGTGTGTGTGTGTGTGTGTGTGTGTGTGACCGCTAACGAGCGTGCTGCTCCTCCTTCTCCTTCTCAGGTCCCTAGTGGCCAAAGAGTAGCGGCTTTAAGGTTAAGAGGACTCCAGCCCATTGGATAAGAAAGCTGCGCTCAATATGTCATACCCGCCACCGAACTCTCCCGGCAGGGTGTGTGTGTGTGTGTGTGTGTGTCTGTATGTGTGTGTGTGTGTGTGTGTGTGTGTGTGTGTGTGTGTGTGTGTGTGTGTGTGTGCAGCGGGGCAGTCAGGAAGTTCACAGTGATTATCCTTCACGTCTGCCCCCGTGTGCAACCAGGTCAGGCCTACATAAGGCCCTGAAGTACCAACCTGGGGTTTTAGTAAGGCATAGGGCCATAGGTTATTAATGACACTGGGCTCATTACGGACACAGGAGATGGGAAATGGTTTACATGACATCACTGTGGATGCCTTACTTTTTGAAGTGTCTTTGTGTGTGTTCTTAGCTTATGTGTATATGTACATGTGCGTGCGTGTATTTATGTGTGTGTGTGTGTGTGTTTATGTGTGTGTGTGTGTGTGTGCGTGTGTGTGTGTGTGTGTTTATGTGTGTGTCTGTGTGTGTCTGTGTGTATGTGCGTGTATTTATGTGTTAGGTGCGTGTGTGTGTGTGTGTGTGTGTGTGTTGTGTGTGTGTGTGTGTGCACGCGAGCGTGTGTGTGTTTTTGTGTGCATATATGTGCATGTACTGTGTGTTTATCTGTGTGTGAGTGTTTCTTTGCATGTATGCAAGTGTGTGAATGTGTAAGTCTGTTCTTGTGGTGTGTCAGTTTGAGTGTTTCTATGTCTGTGTATGTGTATGTTTGAGTGTGAGTGTGAGCATGGTAGTGTGTGTGTGTGTGTGTGTGTATGTTTGAGTGTGCGTGTGAGCATGTGTAGTGTGTGTGTGTGTGTGTGTGTGTGACAGTGATATCCACAGCTGGCTCAGAGGACACGGGCCTGTTTGACGAGAGACATAGGGCAGAGGGTGTGACAGGATTACCCAGCATGCACACATGTTCGGCAAAAACAGTGGCGGCTGTTGGGGGGACGACTGTCACAGCATCAGACATTCCTCAAATAAGATTACAAGAGGGGGGCTAGTCTCACGCCAGGCAGACGCATACTCACACTAACACACACACACACACACACACACACACACACACACAAACACACACACACACACAGTATCTCTCACACACACACACACAGACACACAAACACACACTCACACGCAGACACACACACACACACACACAGCAAGACCCCTGCACCCACAGCGGAAGCCAATACTAGGAATGAACAAACGCACAGAAAAGAGGAGGAACAGAAAGAAGAAAAAAAAGTGTGATGGAAATTCACCCCCTCCCCTTCCCACCCCCAACCCTCGCTGACAGGCCCCACTGACGACCCCCAGCCCCTGACGCCCGCGCACACTCCTGGGTGCGCACGGCAGCCCGCGCCGGTGTCAAGGTAACAATGATGCATGGTGTGACCTTACGTGTAATGCCAGCCTTAATCTACGCAAGTGGAATAAATGAAGTGGGGCCGTCGCAGACGTGTCAGCCAGCTTTTATAGAGACAAATCCGCCGGCCGCCTCGCCTGTGTACATATATTCATAAACGTCAGAGGGTGCCATATCAGGGAGGAGCGCCGTGGCGGCGGGGAGCGGGAGCGATGGCCACGCCGACGACACCACCACCGCCACCGCTCAACGCTGATTTGATTCCTGCGTCGGTTGTCACAGCAACGTCATTAACGTAGATGCGGAAAGAGGGTGGGGGGGGGGGGGGGGGGATAGATATATAGATGGATGGATGGATAGAGAGAGAGAAAGATGGAGAGGTAGAGTTTGAGGAAGAAGTGAAGGAGAGATGTGCTGAGAGATGAGCAGGCAAGCAAGCATGTAGCGCTCCTCTTCATAAAGCGCCCCCTCTGCGAATGTGAACTAACACACTGAGGTGTGTGCAGGTTAGTCTGCATGAGGCGATACTCTACGTGAACTAAGACGTTGAAGTGTGTGCAGGTTAGTTGGCGTGAGGCGATACTCTATGTGTACTAAGAGGTGTGCAGGTAAGTTTGCGTGAGGCGATACTCTATGTGGACTGAGACATTGAGGTGTGTGCAGGTAAGTTGGCGTGAGGCGATACTCTATGCAAACTAAGAGGTGTGCAGGTAAGTTTGCGTGAGGCGATACTCTATGTGAACAAAGACATTGAGGTGTGTGCAGGTAAGTTGGCGTGAGGCGATACTCTATGAATAAATAAATGGGTTAGTGCAGGGTAGGCGCCGCTCCGCTGAAGGGTCAGAGCCTGAGAGAGTGGACCGAGCGAGAGAGCGAGAGAGCGAGCAGATGATGATAGCGCCGGAGACATGGCTATTTTTCACAGTGTTACACCGTACTCCAGATCTGTCCAGCGCTGGGTTATAAAATATATACAGTATCCGCCGCTACTGTAAAACTTTCGGACTCTGACGGAGCGAAACCTGGATAGCCCTTAACGCCGACACACCACCGAGCCAAGTAAAGTGGGTGTGCAAGATCGAACACAACAACAATCCTCCCCCCCTCCCCCCCCCCCCCCACACACTGATGGCCACTCTGGAGAGTTCCTTCATGACCCCTCCCCCCCCCCCCCCCCCCCCCCCCCCCCCCCGAAACACCCCTTCCGGACTGTGGACTGACACCTGGTGTGATTTATCCCCCTGCAAAGGATGATGATGATAATGATAATAATTAATCAAGGGTTCTTCCTGCAGCAGGAGCCTGGCGAGTGACCTGAAAAAGACACATGGCCCGCTTTCCTCGTCTCCCTGACAGTCCTGAAACCACCGCCAGCAAAAAGCTCCATGCATTATCCTGCCATCACCACCGCTATTTATATCGCACAGTCCATCACTGACACTTGCTATTCTCCACCCGCCTTTCAGCGGAGGAGGCGGCATATGCGCACACACACACACACCCACACCCACACCCACACACACACATACACACACATATACACCCACACACACACACACACACACACACACACACACACACACACACACACACACACACACACACACACACACACACACACACACAAACACACACACACACACATACACACACACACATATACATCCACACACACACACACACACACATACACACACACACACACAGACACATATACACCCACACACACATACACACACATACACATACATATAAATATATACATACACACACATGGACAGCGCTGGGCAAAGCTCAGTTTTCCTAAAGCTGCCCCATATATGGTGGTGACGGAGCGGTGGCAGAGGCAGATAGAGTCTTATGCAAACGGAGGCCAGTCAGAAGGAAAGGGCGGGGCTGACAGGGAGAAAACCAACATCATCATTCGTCCTGGTGGACAGGACGGAACAGGACGGGACGGAGCAGCGCTCAGAGACACACACACACACACACACACACACACACACACAAAAGGAAAAGGCCCTGCTCTCGTCCTCTCTTTCACGCTCCCTCTCTATCGCTCTCCTCCTTTGTGTCTATAAATCTCTCCCTCACTCTTCCTCTCCCTCTATGTCCCTCTCTCTCCCCTCTCTCAATCACTCTCTCCTTCCTTTCTCCCTCCTCTGACTCTCTCACTTGCTTCCATCTTATTTGTTTTTTCTTTCTCTCTCTATCTCTTCGTTTTGTCTCTCTCTCCCTCTCCCTGTCTCAATCTCTGTCGTGTTTTGCGGGAGATTTGAAGACAGTAAAAGGCGGTGGAATGAATACGGTGCTAGGACGACATTTTCAATTCCTGTGTGGCTGCCTTGCAACAGTAGCCTGAAGCAATCCAAAAAAGTTCCTGCCTCACCTTCGCTTTATTTCCCCTGGTGGAGGGGGGTGAAGGGGAGAAGGGGGGAGAGGGGGAGAGGAGGGGGAGAGGGGGGTAGAAGGGCGGGGAGAGAGAGGAGAGGGGGAGAGGAGAGAAGGGGAGAGGAGGACAGGGGGAGAGTAGGACAGGGAGAGGGGGACTGTACACAACGTGCCAGGCATGCGTCTATGGCCACTCTCACAAGGATTCTCCTTCACGATTGCACACACTCACACACACACACGCACACACAAAAACACACACACACACACACACACACACACACACACACAAACAAACACACACACACACACACTACAATCAGGTATTTATATTGAGGTACACATATATGCACATAAACACACTCAATGAACGCAACAGGTAGTCACTAAGAGCTCAGAGCATACACAAAAACATCCAAAACAACCTCGCACACACACACACACACACACACACACACACACACACACACACACACACACACACACACACACACACACACACACACACACACATTATAACAGATGTTAAAACACATTGACAATGACAATGGCCACCCTGAGTCCACCTTGTACTACAGAGACACTAACATATGCATGAATTCACACACACACACAGGCGCACGCATACACACACACACACACACAAACACACACACACACACACACACACGCACGTGCATACACATGTATAACACGCATGAACGCACAATGACAGAGGCCATGAGGATTGTACCCTGTGCCCAGCTCAGCCAGAGACCATGAGTGAACACACACACACACACACACACACACACACACACACACACACCCTATTTCACACTCTAAAGGAAGAAAAAAAACACACCCAAAGGAAGGAAAAATCCTCCCAAACAAACCAGGCCTGAGCTCTGGCAGTGTCATCTACTCTGTAAAGCAGAGGGGATTTCAGGCCATGCTGTAAACACAATACTTGCCAACAGGCTATAGTACAGTACACATCTCTTTTCTATCTCTCTCTCTCTCTCTCTCTCTCTCTCTCTCTCTCTCTCTCTCTCTCTCCCTCTCCATCTTTCTGTAAGCTTTGCTGGATCATGGGGAAATCATGCCACCCTGCTAAATCCTGGTGCCATCACCAAGCCAGCGTTCTCCACCCACCGTGCCCATAGCCAAGACAGCAGCAGCGCCTTACTGTCACCAGCTCTCGTCCGCACATAATAGAGGCCCCCCACCACAAGGCAGTGTTCATCCCACACAAACCCGCTGGCCTATATTATACAGCAACCGATAACACGCAGGGTTGCATTCTTCATCCGCATTTATGATCCAGTTTGAATTCAGGTGACACGCAAACACAACGACCACGAACACACACACACACACACACACACACCACACCTTACCTACCCCCTCCTACGCCAGGGTTTCAAAGCTATTTTTGGTTCTCGAATAAAGCAAAACAAAGCCATCGAATATCATCGGAAATAAATTCAAATAACACAAGGTGTTATGGCCCATGGTCCCCATTAAAACCACAGAAGCTTAAAAAAACAGCGGTGCACATGTTTGATTTCATTTCAGCCCCACCGTGTACACCGCCGATTTACAGCCGCCGCTGCGCCGAGCTATTGCCATAATGCTTTATGATCTGCACTTCATTTATATGTAGGCGCCATCAAAAAAGACAATCCGGCCAGCGATGGAAGAGCATACTGCTTGACCTCCGGGTTAAGCCCAGACCGCGGTGGTGGTGGTGGTGGTGGCGGCTGACAGCCATCCCCTTCAGTAGGGCAGCATAGCCAGTGTCAAGTGCCGACACAAGGACAACACTTTGAGTTATGAGGGCAGGGCTTCCTTCTGCGCCTGCATGAGTTCACAGGAACCCAACCGTCATGAGAACCCATCATGTGTCACCGTACGGGTCACATCAATCATTCAACATAAGGTGGACCGGAAAAAAATACTTTTTGCAGCAACCAACGTTATAACACCATTTAAAATACAGCCCTATGCCCTGCAGGTGCTAAAAGATAAAGCCGTAAAGATATCTGTGGAGCCGCGAGGATGTCCAGTGTGAGTCCAGCCTGGGTGTGGTTATCCGAGCTGTGTGCTAATATGCACCTAAATGTGTGTATGTGTTTCTGTATGTGTGTGTGTGTGTGTGTATGTGTGTGTGTGTGTGTGTGTTGTGTGTGTGTGTGTGTGTGTGTGTGTGTGTGTGTGTGTGTGTGTGTGTGTGTGTGTGTGTGTGTGTGTGTGTGTGTGTGTGTGTGTGTGTGTGTGTGTGTGTGTGTGTGTGTGTGTGTGTGTGTGTGTGTGTGTGTGTGTGTGTGTAAGGGCAGAAGGTTACTGGGCTGCTCGCTGTGGCCATTTCCCTCCCAGCATGGTAAGGAGGTGAGGAGCAGGAGGCAGACTGAGCACATGGCAGAAAGAGGAAGAGAACGAGAGGGAGGGAGAGAAAGAGGGAGAGAAAGACTTAGGGAAGTCATGAAAGACGGTAAGAATGACTTGAGAGAGAAAATGAAAGATTGAAAGAAAGAAAGAAAAAGAGAGAGAGGAAGAAAGAATGAGAATATGGATGAGCATGAGAGAGAGAGAGAACGAGCGAGCAGACAAGGCAGAGAGATGGAGACATGGTCCTGCCGAGGCAGGCCCCGAAGCCAGGAGAGCGGGTGAGTCGGCGCGGCTGCCAGCAGAGCTTCATCTCCAGCCTGTGGAGCTCTGCGCCGGGGCCAAGGAGGGAGACCCAGAGGCACTGTCTGCAGACGCCTTCTGCCAAGACAGTGGGCACGAGAGCCGGCCTATGAGTAACATCTCCCCAGGACTCTCCATCTGACTGATCGATGGAAACAGCCACTTCTTCCTTACACTCCAACAAGCACCCCAGCCTCTCAATAGTGGCCAGTTTATAAAAGATGTGTGTGTTTTTTCCCTCCTGTTTCTCCCTGAAAGTAAAAAAAGGGGGCAGTCTCATGGCTGGGAAGCTGTACAGACTGTACACTCTGTACTGTCATCCACCACGGATCACCCTTGAGGAGCGACTGAACGGTACATGGAGTTCCTATTGCACGGGAACATGGCGTTATTGGACATTTTGGAGCAGGTATAAACCCCCTCCGTCACGCCAGGGCCAAATGGGAGGTGGATTTGGGTGGGGGAAATAAGAGATATAGGATGATAAGGAGGAGAAAGAGTCACGGCACGCCTGATTAAAGTTAGCATGGGAGGAGTGAGTGACTGAGTGAGAGAGAGAGAGAGAGAGAGAGAGAGAGATTTTTTACTAGGCCAAATTAAACCCTCGGCAGAACAGACCATAAAACTGGGAATAGTGAATTCAATTTGATTTTTTTTTTCCTTGCATACGTGCGTGCGTTTGTGCGTTTGTGTGTGTCTGTGAGTGTGTGTATGTGTGTGTACAGAGACAGAGGAAGGACCTGGGTGTGCTGAGTGGGCAGCAATGAGGAGAGTGTGGCGTGCGACTGCGCAGGCCGCGGCCGCGGCAGACTTGCCCACCCACGCACACACACACCGTGCACACACACAAGCGCGTGCGTGTCCAGGGCAGACGACTGTGCCAGGAGCGCGGTAGCCCCCCAAGAGCCGTTTAGAGCGAGGCTTCATTAGCTAATGAGTGACTCTTAATAGGCACGGCTGAATACACGGGGCGCCGCTTGATTACAGAGCTACCTCTTTCCGCCACCTCCACCAGTTAGGCAAAACACACACACATAAGCAGTGTACACAAACACACACCAACACACACACAAACATCCACAAACACAATCACTGCCGTGGCATACATGAAAACATGTCCTCACACACACACACACACACAGACACACACACACACACACACACACACATAGCCCTGTTTTGGTTATTGAAAGTCATTAGGAGACCTGCTGTGGGACTGTATTGATGCCATGCATCACCACACTACAGGAGGGAAAGGACAGAGGAAAGCTGATAAGGAGAGAAGGGGAAGAAAGGGGGGGAGACAGTGGAGAAGAGTGGAGGGGGAGAAAAGACAGGAGATAAGAGAGAGAGCAAAGAGAAGGATAAGAGGAAAGGGAAGAAAGGAGAGGAGAAAATGAGGAAAGAAAGACAGGATAAAAGAAAAAGAAAAAAGAGGAGAGAGAGCAAAAAAGAGGGAAAGAATGCAGATGTTGTTACGCTGCTGTTCATACAGAAGCTCAATCTCTTTGTGCAACACCTGCTGATTATCAAACGGCATCAACCTCTACTCTCTCCCTTCCTCCCTCTCTCTCTCTCTCTCTCTCTCTCACTCTCTACCTCTCTATCTCTCTATCTCTATCCCTCTCAAATGGTATCATTAAAAACAATCCATCTGCCAAAAGTGGCACTCCAAAAATCAAGTTGTTGCTGACGCGGTATTAATAATGGAAATCGATAATGGGCCGAGACAAACGAGTTGGCTGCTGCCGGGGGCTCCAGGAGAGCGTGCTGCTCAGATGGCTGTCTGACAGCCCCAGCACTCCAACAGAGTATGTGTGTGCGCATGTGTGCATGTGTGTGTGTGTGTGTGTGTGTGTCTCTGTGTGTGTGTCTCTGTGTGTGTGTGTGTGTGTGTGTGTGGGGGGGGGGGGGGGTTGTAAAGGTTGGGGTTGACTAATTGGAGGGGAGTCGGACAAGCCCGTTCCAATGTTAATACAATCAGGGTTGTTCTTTCTCTTTCTTCTGCAACGCATGAAAGGACGTCTTGCGATGCCTTGCACCTCGCAAAAATTAAAAATGGACGTCTCACGACGATGAGGGGATGTCAACTCAAAACGGCTACGGGCTCCATCTTATTCCACCGGCTCTCCTGGCAGCATCGTTGTTCTGCCGCCGTCGGTTTGGCCTGGCTACCTCGGGGGAGAGGAGAGGAGAGGAGAGGAGAGGAGAGGAGGGAGAGGAGGGAAAATCCAATAGCTCAGTCCTCCTGTCCTACTTTTAGGTTTGCCAAAGGATTCTCTTGAAAAAAAAAGCTGGAGACTTCCTTCCCGACTGTTTTACTCACTTGCCCGAGCCATTATTATTCCCACAAACAGGGTAAATGGAAGGGCAGAGCGGAGTCCCTCTCCTCCCGTTGACACTGATTGGGTTGCAAATGTGGGGGGCGAAATGAGATGTACATGTATTTCATTTTGAGGTTATTTCATTTGCGAGGAGAGACGTTCAGTGCAAAAGCACAACTCGCCAAGCCTTATTGAATTTGCCGTGCGTGAATCTACTTAGAGCCTCATTCTACTGCATATTTATGTCTTCTCACTGTGTAGGGCTTGTAGGAAACAGCGTTGAGTATAAACTGTGTATTTGTGTGTGTGTGTGTGGGGGCAATTGAGCGTCAGCCTAGCACAGAAATCAGATGGAGCAGACGGAGACAGTGTGTGGACACGCCGACTGTTTACGTCTGTGTGGATGTGTGCGTTTACGTCTGTGTGGAGGGGTGTGTTTACGTTTGGGAGAACACAGAAGAGCAATCTGTCACAGAAGTGCAATCTGGCTGACCTTGGCCAGACAATGAGACAGGCAGACTGACAGAATCACAGACAGATGGATCCACTAACCCACTTGGTTGGCTTCCCAGCGCTAAAATGTACGTCTTTAACAAAGTCACTTTGGATGAGAGCTCTGGCTAAACGACTTAATGCAATAAAATGAATTGAATGGACTATCAAACGTCTGTCCACTTTTTTTTGGTCCTCCATGGACACACTGATGCACAGACAACCTAACAGACAGACAGATGGGCAGATAGACAGTCAGACAGACAGAGAGAAAGACAAAGAGGCAGCCTGACAGACAGACGGACAGACAGACAGTCCCCCTCTGTCCATCCCTTGGCTGATCCCTCGCACTGTCAGCTGAGTTGCCCGGACCAGGCGAGGCCCACAGCTGTGCTCCACTGGGTCTCTGAGAGATGAAGATGAGGAAGAGAGCAGCAAAGCCACAGTGTGTGTGTCCCCCCCCCCTTCATCCGCTGCCAGCCTGCCAATTAAAGAGCTAATTAAAACCGACACAGTGTCTTACAAACCAGCAGAGGGCCCCGCTCGGCCATTGGCCACTCCGGTTTTCCAATTAACTCCAGCCAGAGGAAGAGGGGGTGAGGAGAGGGAGAGGAGAGGAGGGCTGAGTGCTCATCCAATCAAAGCAGCAGACAAAAAGACAAGAGAGGGAACGATTGTGTTTGTCCAGCTTCTTTCTGCCGGCCTATGTGACGCGCATTCAATAATGGCCGAAACATTGCCCACACACGCAATGATTCTGTCATTTCGCTTGATGCACATGTCCTCACCCACTGCAGCCACTCTCTCCTGTGTGTGTTTGTGAGTGTGTGTGTGTGTGTGTGTGTGTGTGTGTGTGAGAGTGTGTGTGTGTGTGTGTGTGTGAATCACCTTGCTGGTATACACTGGAGTCTTTATTGATCATAGGCCTCCCTGTCTGACATGGTGAAATATGCTCCCCTGTAATGGAAGGCTGTTCTCACGTGCGTTTCACTAGGATAAATACTCCATCTTGCAGAGAAAACAAATGCAATCAAAGCGCTCCCCTTTTTCGCCGTGGTAAAGGCATTTTCCTCAAATGAGGATCTGGCGTGTTGACAGGAGCTTCGCTGTGACAGGCTTTATTTAATGTTTTTTATTTATTTATTTTGTATAATGCGTGCTCTCAAGGTGATGTCAAAATCCCTCCCGTAAAGCCCTCTAAGTCACCGTTTGCCAGATCGCATGCATACACAGTATAAACCGGATCCCTTTTTCTTGCCAGGTACAATTTTCTGCTAAATCCGATAATAAGACGAAGTTATGATAATTTTATATTAACCATCTGGCTGCGCTAAAGAGCGCTGGCAGGGAATGGGTAGTGTTTTCTGTAGCCAACCCTGCTTTTTCCCTCCACCATTAGAATCCTTGCCCGCGACCTCTCAGCGCGTGTCAGTAAGTCACAAAAGCCCCAAAGTGATGGGCTCAACAGCAAAAGCCCTCAATCCCACATAAACCACCCACTGCGCACTTCAGCGGCTAAAATATGACGGTCTTCAGGAAGCCATAAATCTTCTTTTGGAGGGGAAGAGGAGGAGAGTCCCAGTCTGGCCAGCATCATTACTGCTTCCCACCGGCCCATTTGGGGCTTCATCTCGGCTAAATGTCAACTTTTCAGCCTCTTCCTGGGTCCCTGCTGGTGCCATTTGTTTTAAGATGATAGGAGGAAAACAAGAGGATGTGACAAGCGGACAGGCTGTGTGTCTGTGAGTGTGTGTGTGTGTGTGTGTGTGTGTGTGTGTGTGTGTGTGTGTGTGTGTGTGTGTGTGTGTGTGTGTGTGTGTGTGTGTGTGTGTGTGTGTGTGTGTGTGTCTGTAAATGTGTGTGTGTGTCTGTGTGTGGGCTTTAAGTCATTCTCTCCCTTTCTGAGTGTGTGTGTGTGTGTGTGTGTGTGCGTGTGTGTTAATGTTTGTGTGTCTGTGTCTGTGAGTGTGTGTGTGAGTGTGCATGTGTGTGTATGTGTGTCAGTGTGTGGGCTTTAAGTCATTCTCTCTCTTTCTGATTGTGTGTGTGTGTCTGTGAGTGTGAGTGTGTGTGTGTTAATGTGTGTGGGCTTTAAGTCATTCTCTCTCTTTCTGAGTGTGTGTGTGTGTGTGTGTGTGTGTGTGTGTGTGTGTGTGTGTGTGTGCTTGTGCATCACAGAGAGAGAAGGAGAGTGTCCTTTATTGGGAAGAAAGGGAAGCAGAGCAATGGGAAAGATAAAATGAGTTTCTGAAATGCTGATGCCCGCTAAAACAGAATCACGAGGACGAACGATGGCCCGTTCTAAAACTCCACCTGAAAGACCCATTATACATATTCCCCACCCGGCCGCTGATCACTTAATATTACACAAATGTTATTATTATTTATACATTTATCATCATTAAGAAGTTAATGATATTCTTTTCGATTTAATTAAGTCAAAATGATTTTCTAGGCTGCGGTTTAAAATGGATGTGAAGCAATTTGATATGGTGCTCAATCAATTAAGCCCAGATGGCCATGGTCTGGGAACATGCCGTAGCAGAAGCAGATTCTGAGGAGAGATACCTGGGATCCCCTTCAGGGAGACACATTCACGCCAACTACCTTGCCTGCTTCTTCCCCACACCACCAAAAAAGAAAAGAAGGATTACAAAAAAAAACGGATAAAAACAATCATGGAACCCATATGAGACTCTATTTGAAGTGCTATGGTGGAGATCAGTAGTCCTGAGCCTAATTCCCTTCCCTGAGAAAGAGAAAGAGAAAGAGAGAGCTGAGCTGATTCTCCTTCTGCTCAATAAACCTGAGATACGCGTGCATCTGTTTTATTTACTCCTTTTTCCTCCCTCCTCCTCCTGCTATTCTTCTTCTCTCGCAAAGCTATCTTTTATAATAGCCACCCAGTCTTTTCGTATTCTCTCTCTCTCTCTCTCTCTCTCTCTCTCTCTCTCTCTCTCTCTCTCTCTCTCTCTCTCTGTCTCTGTCTCTTGTCCGTTCACTCTTTCGTCTGGGAAAACTAATTTCTCAGAACTGAGGGGGAGACAAGACTTTAAACCGGAGGCGAGAGGAGTGCGACAGCTCGCAGACAAAAATCAAGTGTGTGTGTATGGCTCATAAAGCCACTCTCGGCGCTAGAAGGCCCATTTCCTGCGTGCCTATTGTGTGAACACAGAAAGCTGGGGGAGAGAGAGAGAGAGATAGAGAGAGAGGTAGGGAGAAGGAGGAGTGGAAATAGACAGAGGGAGAGACAGAGAAAGACAGAATGAGGGGAAGAAGAGAGAAGAGAGGGAGGGAGAAGAAAAGGATGGAGAGAGAGAGAGAGAGAGAGAGAGAGAGAGAGCAGGCTGAGGTGTGGGAGCTAATACTCTGACCATCTGGCTGTCCGTGCTCCAAAAACGCTCCACATTTCCATCTCCTTCTCTCTCAGTCTCTCTCTCTCTCACACACACACACACACACACACACACACACACACACACACACACACACACACTTCTGCCATGAAATGCACATAAAACTCACACTCACACAGGCGCATAAACTGGTTCTCTCTCTCTCTCTCCCTCCCTCCCTCCCTTCCTCCCTCCCTCACTCACACACACACACACACACACACACACACACACACACACACACACACACACACACACACACACACACACACACACACACACACACACACACACACACACACACACACACACACACACACACACACACACACACACACACATTTCATTGTCTCCACCAGTTTGTCCACGACGGCTGGATCTCAGGACCCATATGAGCCTTCTGCCATTGCCCCACAAACAGGAGGACATAAACATGAAGCATCCCCTCCGGTCTCCAGCAGTCTTCTTTCTCATCACTCCTTTATTCAAATGGGAACCAGACACACTTGTCTTGTGTTTCTATACACTCAACTCCCCTCCATGGACAGAACAACTGTTGTCAGGTCTGGATGTGCAAATTGGGCTCTGTAAAGCGCTTTGAGACAATTTATTGTTTTGGCGCTACATAAATGAAATTGAATTGAAATTGAATGCATTTCTTACCCCCAAAATGTCTTTTGCTTTGTTTAATATGCCAGTTTGTTATGGTAGCCATCTTCTATGGGAGCATGGATGCTGGAGTGGGATGTAGGGTGTGGCAGAGGGATGAGGAAGTAGAGGAGGAGGAGGAGGAGGTGTGTGTGTGAGAGAGAGGGGGGTGGTGGTCTAAGAAGCCTTTGGCTGGCACAGGCTGCCCTGTGGGGTTTTGCCTAAAACAGCTGTGTGAGTGGAGGAGATGGACTCCCTGGTTCACCACTCTATCAGGTCAGTGTATGTTCAGTGGGAAGAGACTGTGGTAAATATTTCATGATGGTGGTGACCTTGGAGGTTTAGAGAGGGGGTAAGGTAAGGGTAAGAGGAGGAGATGGTGGGTAAGAGGAGGAGATGCGCTGAAGAGGGTAAGCACCCATGCTGCCCACCTGTCTTGCCCTGGACCAGGGTATTAGAAGGGTTTGAACACATTAAGTGGGGGTGTGAGCTTCAGAAAGACCGGGACAATAGGGGTTGTGATGGTGTGTGTTGGGGAGGATTGGTACTGGACGGTACTTGGACTGAACGGGTGGTTGTCAAAATGAGGGCTGCTGTTTCCAGGCATACGGTGGACAATTTGAACCGACAGCAACAGGGCCAGGCCAAGGGGGTAATTGAGCGTTGGAAACGCGTCCCAGTCATGGGAGTGCCTCTCAGCGGGAGATACCCAACTAGCATTAACCTTCCTCTGACTTCTTTTGAGTTTGGCTTTCTTTCCTTTTCCACCGAATCACTTTACTTCTGGAGAGTTCTGTCCCTTCACGTGACCGCTGGCAGTTTCCCAGTAAGTGAAACACAACACAGTATGACCGCTTCCATTACGTCTGCTATTATGGCCGCGTAATAATGTTTTTTCTCTAACTATGCAACAAATGTCATTGTGAACCTGTGACATCCAAGCGCACATGAAGAAGCAGCAGAGAAGTGACCGTATTGTTTGGATAAGAAGCCCACAAAGGATCTGAACAAATAAAACCTATTCAGCCATCAGTGACTCAAAATGATAGAAGTCAGACATGGTGAGGCTAAACGAAGTTTTGGAGCTAAGCTACCAGAGGAGTACCATGTTTCTACCATTGCCTTACGTCGTTAACCAAAACCTTAGAGTGGCCGTGTACAAGAGGCCCAACAAGAGATTGCCCCTAGTCCTGACTGTTCCCTATACAAACCCTACACAGTGGCTCCGTCAGCAAGAGGCCCAACAAGAGATTGCCCCCAGTCCTGCGTGACTGTTCTCTATTCAAACCCTACTGAGTGGCTCCATCCACTCTTTTCTGTCTATGGGCGAGGCACGCATCTCTGTTCATTTCATTAAACCTCCGCCACCACTGGCCCCGATTCCAGTCCCCACAGGACTGACGGGAGCAACTGTGTGCGTGTGTGTGGGGGGGATTTATCAAAGGCTGCCTGCCTTCGCGTAACGCTAGCCTGAGCTCTGCTCTGCTCGCCAGCACAGGACTACATTACCCTAATGCAGCCCAAATCGCATTCCACCCCCACAGGCTTCATGAGCTGCCAGCCAAACACCTCGCAGACAATTGCATTAGATACTGCACTGGGGCGCAGCGAACCCCGTCTCGAGTGTGTCTGGGTCTGTGGATTTATGTGCATATGTGTGTCTGTGTGCTTATGTGTATGTGTGTGTGTGTGTGTGTCTGTGTGCTTATGTGTATGTGTGTGTGTGTGTGTGTCTGTGTGCTTATGTGTATGTGTGTGTGTGTGTGTGTGTATGTGTGTGTGTGTGTTCGTGTGTGTGTGTGTGTGTTTGTGTGTGGGTGTTTGTGCGTGTATGTGTATGCATGTGTTTGTTTTCTATAGGTATATGTGTGTCTATGGGTACAATGTATTTTAAAGTGGTGGTGAAGTGTGCGTGTGTGTGTGTGTGTGTGTGTGTGTGTGTGTGTGTGTGTGTGTGTGTGTGTGTGTGTGTGTGTGTGTGTGTGTGTGTGTGTGTGTGTGTGTGTGTGTGTGTGTGTGTGTGTGTGTGCGTGCGTGTGTGTGTTTTGATTTACGTGTGTTTTGGTGTCTGTGTGCATTAGGGGACGTGTGTGTGGCATCCATATGTATGTATGGCTGTGAAATGGCCTGTATTTGGGTCCTGTAAAGTAGAAGTGTAATAGCTCTTAGCCACAGGCCTATGCCTGTTTATGATTGAGTGTGTGTTTTGGTGTCTTTGTGCATGAGAGTGTATGCCTGTGTGTGTGTGGGTGGGTGGGTGTGTTTGACTCCTGTAAAGTGCTGGCGTATTTGTGTGTGTGTCAATGTGTGTGTGTGTGTGTGTGTGTGTGTGTGTGTGTGTGTGTGTGTCTGTGATAGCTCATAGCCACAGGCCCGCGATGTTCTCATGAAAGCGTTGGTGTGGCTCTCGCTTCGCTCGGTAACACCCTCATTTCCAAACAATGCGCCAGCCTTTTATGGCCCATTGTAAGATGCTGTGTCAGACACACTCAGGCCCACACCATCCGTCTCTGAGACGCACTCAAATCAGAGAGAGAGATAGAGAGAGAGAGAGAGAGAGAGAGAGAGAGAGAGAGAGAGAGAGAGAGAGAGAGAGAGAGACGGAAGACACTCTCTCACAAAAACACACACAGGCAAAGATACACAACACAGGCATGGACGAGAGGCAGACACACTAAAGTTTGCACATATATGCTCCCCATCAGCACAATCATACCAATAAACACACACAGACAACTCCACACACACACACACACACTCACACACACACACACGCCGACTGAGTGACTGTGGTGGCAGTGACTATAAGAAGCACTTTGCTGACTTTGTAGCCGGCGTGCCAGAGCGGGAGCTGCTGATGAATTCTCTGCTTCAGCAGTTCTTCGCGGGGGAGTGTGTGTGTGTGTGTGTGTGTGTCTGTGTGTGTGTGCGTGTGTGTGTGTGAGGAGCGGTACAGCTCCCTGGAGGGTCCCCCTCTTTCCAAGGGCTCCCCCAAGTGTGACTGACACTCACCTTCTGCTCACATAACACACACACACACACACACACACACACACACACACACACACACACACACACACACACACACACACACACACACACACACACACAGGGTTATCATGTGACCCATTTCGAAGGAGCCCTCATTGGACTCCAACCCTGCGATGGGACAGTGGAGCTGGAGAGGCCTCCTGGGAGGAGTGAAAGGGTTAACGTGTGTGATGAAATGAGTGGGATGGGAACGGTGGGGAGTTTCAAGCTTGGGAGATGGAGCGTGTTGAGCTCCTCATCTCTCTCTCTCTCTCTTTCTTTCTCTATCTTTCCATCTCTCCCTCCCTCCCTCCCTCCCACCCCATCTCGCTGTGGTGTGATTCATCTCGATGCTTCAGATACAATCAACAGCCGCAAAACGAAGAGGAGTTTCCTATTTAATCATCTGTGTCCATGAGCATAAACGTGCAGAGATGCACTGACACGCACAAACAGACACACACACACACACACACACACACACACACACACACACACACACACACACACACACACACACACACATACTCAGAGAGAAAGCCAAACAAGCAGCTCCTTCAGTTCCACTTGATTTTTCACCTGATGTTTTGTGTCAGGTCCGTGTCTGGCCTATGGCGTGCTCAGCCACCCACAGCCCTGTTGGAGATTACAGTAGCAGGATGTGAGATGCTCTGCCTCCCCTCCTGAACTCCCAAAGAGAGTGGAGCTCAGTGACACTGGGACACACACCTACACTGGGAAAAATTCAATAACCAAAGAGTTCACTATTTTAAGACATTTTCAAATACCACATTTCCATTTACTCAATAACATGGACAAACTGACTAAAGTACTTGGAGAGGGGCAAACAGCCTAGTTTGTCACAGCTTGTCATTACCTGAGAGACAGTGAGTACAGTAGTTAACCATTTACGCTTTGATCTTAGGTATGTAGAGTCTGAATTATGTGTGTCCATGTGTGTTCCTTCCCAGCTCCTATGTTGATATTTCTGGGTTTTGTTTGGTTTGGTTATTTCTCTAAACCATGATGTGTGTTACAGGAACATTTGCATGAACAATCACGTTTTTAAAAACGCTTCTTGAGTTTGGTTTAAATTGAGAGAAAGGCAAAAAGACAAAAATGGATATGCAGAGGGAGACAGTCAGAAATGGAGGGAGAGGGATGAGAGATAGAGATGGAGGGAGAGATGGTGGGAGGGAGGGAAGGAGGGATGATGGCTGTTTAAAGCCTCGCTCTCTCTAAACAGACACCCTGGAGGGCCTGATGGGTCTTTCCTCTGAAACACCATTAATAGCCAGTTCCAAATGTTTTCATAAGTCTCCCCAAACCTCACCAGGGACTACGGCTTTACTGGTCCAGTAAAATATGCCATCATAAATATGGCCGCCTTCCTCGGGGGAGGACTGTGAAGGAAGGCGATAGGGGGGAGATGATCTGGGGCAGGGGTGAAGGGCAGAGAAACAGAGGGACGTGGATGAGGAGGAATTGAGGCTGAGGCTGAGGCAGCAGAGGTTAATCCTCACAGGTCTCTGGAGGGTTCTCTTTCCCTAACCTGGCCTGACAACGACAGAGAGAGAGAGAGAGAGAGAGAGAGAGAGAGAGAGAGAGAGAGAGAGAGAGAGAGAGAGAGAGAGAGAGAGAGAGAGACAGGAGGAGAAAGGAAGATGGGTTGAACGAAGATGGGTTTGCCATTCGTGTGTCTGTTTGTCTGTTGGTTTGTCTGCTTGTCTGTCTGTCTGTCTGTCTGCCTCTCCAGTCATGGGTACGGTGAGCTGATGAGGAGGACAGGGCGCCCTCCCTCCCTCCCTCCCTGGCTGCTACTGCTACTGCACAGAGGTGAGTGGGCCTGTGAAGTCAAGGGAAAAAAGAAAAACACGCTGTGCTCTAGACACACCAGCAGTGTTTGTATTCATGGTGGCGGACAAACAATATTAAAGGAGGAAACAGAACAGAGAGGAGAGGAGAGGAGAGAAAAAAAAACTCTTGGTAAAGAATGAAACCTGGAGGCAAAGTCAGCATCCAGGTCACAGACGGACGCACAGTCACAAGCCCTGCAGAAAGAAAGAGAGAGAGAGAAGGAGAGAGAGGGAGAGAGAGACAGAGAGAGAGAGAGAGATAGACAGAGAGAGATAGAGAGAGAGAGAGACAGAGATAGATAGAGAGAGATAGAGAGAGATAGAGAGAGAGAGACAGAGAGAGAGAGAGACGTGGGAGAGAGGAGCAGAGCCTATGGAGCAGTGGGGTGGGTGCGGTGCGGGGTGGCATGGTGGAGAGGGAGGGTGGAGGTGGGTGCTTCACCTGCCAGTGACCGTGTTGCTGTGTCACGCCGCGCCGGTGAAAGAGGGGGCAGACGTACAGTACAGTAGAGAGCGACTGTCTGAGGTGGATGCTGGGAAACAGCTGTGGCGCTGCCCGACCTCCACACACACACACACACACACACACACACGCACTTTATCTCGTCTCCCCTATGCCCTCTCCTCCCTGATGCCTGCCTGCACAGCATTAATGCCATGCTGTCATTATACAGCATGGCTCCTCATCTGCATGTGTTTAGTGTCGTCCATTCTCTCGCACGCGCTCAGTGGCCAAGCACGCCTATCCCCCGCCTCACCCCCTCACCCCCCATCCTTGTCCCCGTGGAGACGGCGCTCCAAAGCTGCGGCCAAGAAAGAAAAATGCTAACGAATGCTAACGTGGCTACCCCCATCACCACCATCACACCCAGGCTCCAGGCTCCCACATTCCCTCAAGGCCTGCTGGGTCTGAGGCTTCCGGCCGGCTGAGGTGACTGGACACCATGTGGTCAGTCCCCATGGCCAGTGCTACTATTACTGGAGTGCCACTGGAGTCTGAGGCCAGCTGACTATTCTGAGGTGGTGTAAGGTTACATCGTGCACGTCCTCTCAATGAGGCCAGGGCTATCTGTGTCTCTCCGATCAATAGACATGTTGGATGAAAAATCACTCTTTTTATTTTCAAAGCATGTTAATGATTATTATTGAAACTGATTTTTTTCACTAAGGACACACATTCTTTGTAACGGTATAAAGAATCACAAGAAAAGCAGCTCAGGGAAGCTCATGAAAAGCATTTGCAAATGTGAAGGCGATGTCACGGTTGATTCACCGACAGGACGTGCTCGTAAAGAAGGGTGAGAGCCTCGCTGTGCAGACATTGCTCTTGGGGGCGGCAGGAGCAATTGGAGGAGGCC
>NC_137914.1:21934191-21939191 GCF_963457725.1 Sprattus sprattus
AGGAGGAGGAGGACCACGACGAGAAAGAGGAGAGGGGGAAAGACGGAGGAGAGAGCGGGAAACTGGTCACTTTCTCCCGCACTCATCCCCCATGGGTCCAGTGAATTACTGCTTATCCCCCTCTCTCTCTCCCTCTCCCTCCCTCTCTCTCTCTCTCTCTCTCTCTCTCTCTCTCTCTCTCTCTCTCTCTCTGGGCCAAGTTGATTCTTTGGAGCTGGGAGGCAAGGCTGAATTTCTTTACTTCTGTTTTTTTTCTTCTCCTTCTTTCATTTCCACTGGGCTCGTTTTGAATACTGATGCTGTGATATTACAGACACTCCCGCCGCCACCACCGCCGCCTCTGGAGCGAAGCTACAACACAGCTGGCATGACAACACACACACACACCCTTCAAAAAAAAGAAAACACACTGCTTTAAAGAGAGAGGGGAGAGTCTGTATAAAGAGAAATTATCTTTCTCTCTGAGGGACGTAATCAGGAATTGCATTAGCTTGCTCTGCCATCTTCATTGGGAGGGGGCTAACAGTCGATCCCGCCGGGCAAACCCACACCTCACTCCTCTCTCCCACTGACCTCCCCATCTAATGAGACTTGGAGTGGAAAATGGCTCTCTCTTAACACACTCACACACACACACACACACAACACTACACTACACACACAATGTAATGAAGAGAGAGGAACACGACCATACACAACCAGATAACGACTCTCTCTCACACACACACACACACACACACACACACACACACACACACACACACACACACACACACACATCTAATTCTGAATCACATTCCTCTGTGGTGGATTTAATCAGCTTTAAATTCATCATATATGAATCACGCTCAATAAATAATTCCTCCACGGAGCCAATCCCAGGGAAAATACACGCTGGTAGAACAGACTTTTTCTGCTCCACATTGCTGTGCATAGAGGTACCCATAAAATAAGTAAATGCCTATGTCAATCAGTGCATGCAATGGAAGGCCCTACAGACGGCACATAGGGGGACTATGAAGAGCACAGTGCACCTTATAGACTGGGTGCCATCCTGGAGCTTTTGTGCTTAACTGGCTGGGTACCAGTTTGGCAGTGGGTGCTCAGCCTAAGCACCTTTGAAGTTTGGAAACGACTCAAAGATCCGCAGGGATGAAAGGACGAGTGTTGCCGTGGTGACTGACTGAGTGACAGTTTGATGGCTGCTGCTGATGCTCATCGATTAGAGATGGGGGTGCGTAGCGTGACCGTGGCGATGGTGGTGGGGGCAGAGGAGGTTGGAGGGGTGTTGCTGGGCAGAGAGAGGGGGCACCTTGCTCTCAGTGGGGGGGTGGGGGTTGCCATGGGAGATGAACAGGGGTGGAATTACCTCGCTGCTCAGGATGTGAAATCTGGGGATTAAGCTCCATTAAACACAGAGCGCCACCAAGCTTTATCTTGGGTTTCACCAGAAGATCGGCAGCGCAGCCGCAGAGCAAACAAAAAAAGACAAGAAGAAGAAAAAGAGGGAAAGAAAGGCAAGAGGAGTGTTAAAGAGGAGAAGAACGTGCCGGTGAGACGTCCTTCACCTTCCGGAAGCCATGAAAACAACAGCAAAGGATTTTGAAATGAAAAATAGGAGATTGGTGCCTTTACTGTTTCATGGTGTATCTCACAGCTAGGACATTTTGTTCCAACACACTAGATTGAAATAGGTGCTCTAAGAAAATAACATGTTTCTTGGACTTGCATGGGGTGTGTAATCAGTGTCTACTTCAACATAGTCTGGCAATAATAGGTGATCACCAATCACCAATCACGCCTCACACTGAAGTCTGTCAGACAACAGTAAAAAAAAGTCAACATTTTTTAAAACATCTACTTCAACTTCAATGGATGCTGATATCATGAGTGTGCCCAGCAAAAAAAACAGCCCATTCCCCAGTGCCAGAATTGCCCCCTACACCCTCTCCCTACCCTCCTCTTCTCCATTTGAGAGTTCACATGGAGGGTCGGCCAAACTGTGCCATCCCAAACCAATTAGCGGGGAGTGGAAGTCAGCTATAACACCCTCCAACAGAGAGTCTGCATCGGGGCTTCGTGATTTTCTGGGTATGCCGTATTTGTTAGAAAGAGCACTTTACATCGTATCTGTGAAACGGATATTAGCAGCAAAAGCAGTCAAACTCTGAAGACCGAAAAGAAGTAGAACTACATAATACAACGTGTATAGGTCTACATATTGCAGCGTATTGAAACGTTAACGCAAATAAAACATGAAATTCAGCTCCACGCACACATAGTGGAAAGAGTAAAGAAATCACATATTTCCCAGGGTCTCCAAAACGTATATTTCATGGTGTTTTTAACATTTATTATGCTTGTTATTTTAATGAAAACCACATTGATGTCAATTTCCTTTTTCCGTCTGCCACTGTGCCCTCCGCAGTCGCGAGTGTGACTACAAAACAGAGTTGACTCCGTGACTTAATGGGAGTGGGGAGGTTTCGGTCCCTA
This sequence comes from Sprattus sprattus, assembly GCF_963457725.1. Lineage (NCBI taxonomy): Eukaryota > Metazoa > Chordata > Actinopteri > Clupeiformes > Clupeidae > Sprattus > Sprattus sprattus. The sequence continues at coordinate 21,936,688 of NC_137914.1, forward strand.
GTTTTGTATAAAGGCCTGGGCAGGTCACTCAAGCGATCACAGAGTGCGCAGAGATGAACTGTTTTCTCTCTCTGATTGGAACGCAGGAGCTTGCATGGCTCTTAAAGTCGAAGGTCACCAGAGAGATGTTAGAAGAGCAGCTCTGCAAAGCAGGCATTACTCCAACAAATCACTCATATTATTGCAAGCACAAAAACAAGATCTTTTTTAGGCTGACATTTCAACCTATAGGGATCATCTCAAGAAACCTATTTACTAGAGAGACTTTACTGTCACAATAAATCAATTAACAAGCTCCTGGAGACTTACAGCTGTCAATATGTTATTAATGGTATTGATGGGAATTCCTAAACCATGTGTGTGTGAGAATGTAATCCATCTGTGTGAGGTTAGCGGGACTGATATGGCTGTGTCGATCAGTGAAGACAGCCATGGCTTATATAGGCCTGTGAAAAGAAATGAATACGGTTGACATTTTCGACCCTAAAGGAACCACAATAAAGCCGTGTTTACTACAGAAGCTTTAACTAACCAGCTGCACCAGCTCCATCAGCTAAATTGAAATTGAGGTGTCAACGGTTTGCTGATTCTATTTTTGACAGCATGTAACCACATGTCTGCATTGATATGAGAGCGCTGGATTTATTCAGTGATGCGGAACAACATTAATCTCAAATCAGTCCTCACTCAGATGGGACACAAGCATTTTCTTCAAGAGTGACAACTTTATTTAGCAACTACTATTAGAAACCAACAGTACACTTTGTTTTTGTTTGTTTTTGTCATCACATTATCAATGAGCTGATGGAAGCAATTTATCAAGGCCACTGAAGATGATCTGTGATATACACGTAGTGAGTTAGGTGTCTGATCTGTGATATACACGTAGTGAGTTAGGTGTCTGATCTGTGATCTGTGATATACACGTAGTGAGTTAGGTGTCTGATCTGTGATCTGTGATATACACGTAGTGAGTTAGGTGTCTGATCTGTGATCTGTGATATACACGTAGTGAGTTAGGTGTCTGATCTGTGATCTGTGATATACACGTAGTGAGTTAGGTGTCTGATCTGTGATCTGTGATATACACGTAGTGAGTTAGGTGTCTGATCTGTGATCTGTGATATACACGTAGTGAGTTAGGTGTCTGATCTGTGATAGTGAAAACTGTGATAGGGTTAGGGAGATAGAGAGAGGGAGAGGTAGGGGTAGAGAGGTAGAGAGAGAGAGGGAGAAAGAGAGGGAGAGGGAGAGGGAGAGAGAGGTAGAGAGAGAGAGAGAGGTAGAGAGAGAGAGGGAGAAAGAGAGGGAGAGGGAGAGGGAGAGGGAGAGAGAGGTAGAGAGAGAGAGAGAGAGGTAGAGAGAGAGGGAGAAAGAGAGGGAGAGGGAGAGGGAGAGGGAGAGGGAGAGGGAGAGAGAGAGAGAGAGAGAGAGAGAGAGAGAGGTAGAGCTAGAGGTAGAGAGAGAGAGGTGTGGGTGTTGCCTGCCTGGTATCCTCGCTCCACTGTGGGCTGTATTGATCCTCTCTGCCTTTTATTGAAGCCATGATTCATGTTGCTCCCTCTCCTCCCTCTCCTCCCTCTCCTCCCTCACCTCCCTCGCTCCTCACCACCATGCTTCACTCAGTGTCTGTCAGAGTCAGACTCCCTTCTCTCTTTCCCCTTTTCTCTCTCTCTCTCTCTCTCTCTCTCTCTGTCTTTCACACTCTCTCTCTGGATCTTTATTTCTCCTTTATTCAGCTTTGCAAGGTTACACTCTTTCTCTATCTTGCTCTCTCACTGTCACGCTCACTCTCTCTCTTTTACTCTTCCTCACTATTTCACTCACTTATTCCTGTTCCCTCTCTATTTAACACTTTTCTTTCTCATATTTGTCTCTTTCTCTGTCCATCTCTCTCTTTTTTTACACACACCATCCCCTCCCACTCGTCGGTTAGCCCTCTGTCTCTCACTAGCTACCACCTCTCTCGCTCTCTGTATGGCTATCTCTATCCCTCTCTCTCTTTTAGTGTCTCTCTCTCTCTCTCTCTCTCTCTCTCTCTCTCTCTCTCTCTCTGCTAACCCACTTCCATCACTACACTAACGTTTACAATAGCCACTAATAACGGAAATAAAGAAATGCTCCACATCCCTGAGTGCTCCCCCCTATAATCTCCTCAGGCAGGCGGTATTAGCAGTCGTCCTCCTGCTGTGCATGTTGGCTATGGGCTGAGGAGGAGGCTGAGGAGTTGGAGTGTCCTCTCCTCCTTTCGGCCCGATAGGACGCCATGGCGAGCGACACTCATCCCTCGTTATGAAAGGAGACCGCATGCTCGGCTCACGAGAGAAGAGGAGCAGAGCGGAGGCGAGTTGAGCATCTGCATTGAGACGTGCTGGGACCCCGTGCAAGATCATTGACAGCGCAGTTTAAAGCGTCTCCTCGGGGGGGGGGCCCCTTTTAAAAAACATGTCATCGTGAAAACACAAATTAGCCCTCGAAAAATATCCCCCCGGCCAAACAGAAAA
>NC_137914.1:21941691-21949191 GCF_963457725.1 Sprattus sprattus
GTTCTGTGCAATACAAACAGAGGTTACATATATAGACACACACACACACACACACACACACACACACTACAGTAGTGTCTGAAAGTTTTTTTCTTCTTTTTTTCTATGAGCATACATCTTCAAAAAGACTACGTCAATGGGGAGAGAAGGTGTTGGGGAGGGAGTGTGACGTCATGAGTGTTCCCAAACTACCAATACTGAGGCTCCGCTCCTCCCCTTTCCTCTCCTCTCCTCTCCTCTCCTCTCCTGAGCTGAAGTTATGCAGCGGTAGCACACCATGGGGAGGAATAGATATAAGAGGAATGGAGGGGAGAGAGATGATGAAGAGAAAGAGGAGAAGAGAAAAGGAGAGAGAGAGGGAGGGAGGGAGGGAGAGGTTAAAGAAGAATAAGCAGAGAGGAGACTAGAAGAACCGATGAGGCATAGAGAAGAGAAGATAGGAAGTAGAAAATAGAACAGAGAAAGCAGTAGCAGCGAACAGAATGCACAGGAGAGGAGAAGAACAGTGGAAAGTAGAGAGGATGAGAGGAAAAGAACGAGGGATCCAGGAGCAGTGAACAGTATGCACAGGAGAGGAGAAGAACAGTGGAAAGTAGAGAGGATGAGAGGAAAAGAACGAGGGATCCAGGAGCAGTGAACAGTATGCCCAGGAGAGGAGAAGAACAGTGGAAAGTAGAGAGGGTGAGAGGAAAAGAACGAGGGATCCAGGAGCAGCCAGCTGCACTGATCAGGGACCAGATACAACAGCCTCCTCTCTCTCTCTTTCCTTCTGTCTCTCACTGTCTATCTCTCCAAAATGGCATATGAGGGAAAACAGCTGTGAGGGGGAGGGAGAGAGTGAGGGACAAAAGACGGAGTGGGATGTGTAAAGGGAGAGCGAGACGTAGAGATGGAGGGAAAGCTAGAGAGAGAGAGAGAGAGAAAGAGAGAGAGAGCTAGATATAGAGATGGAGTGAAAGCCAGAGAGAGAGAGAGAGAGAGAGAGAGAGAGAGAGAGAGCTAGATATAGAGATGGAGTCAAAGCCAGAGAGAGAGAGAGAGAGAGAGAGCTAGATATAGAGATGGAGTGAAAGCCAGAGAGAGAGAGAGAGAGAGAGAGAGAGAGAGAGCTAGATATAAAGATGAAATGAAAGCCAGAGAGAGAGAGAGACATAGAGAGAGAGATGGAGTGAAAGCCACAGAGAAACAGAGAGAGAGAAACATATCCAGGTGGTCAAGGCTAGGATTACCACATAGGAACACAACGGAACAAAAGACAGAGGGGCAGGGATAGAAAGAGAGAGAAACAGGAGTGTGACTGAGAGATCGTAGGCAGAAGTATGAAAAGAATAAGAGAGGAAGAGATAAAGACATGATAGAGAGAGAAAGAAGATGGAGGGAAAGGAACAAATAATAAAGGGAAAGAAAATGGAGGGAGGGATAGAGAGAGCTTAAGTGGGGAGGGTGGAGGACGAGAGCCAGGGTGAAAGAAAAAAAGAGAGAAAGGAGAAAGTAAGTAAATAAATAATGGCAATGACAAACAGGAGTTGGCAGCAAGTACTATTGACGAGAGGAGCTCCTTGAACTGATCCCGCCTGGGACTCCCGGCCAGATTCACCAATAATCTAAACATCCCCAACACACACACACACACACACACACACACACACACACACACACACACACACACACACACACACATACACACCTCTCTACCCAAGAATGGGCACATAGACTCAGTCTTTTTCACCTGCAAGGGAGAGGAGGTAGGAAACGTGGTGTGTGTGTGTGAGAGTGTGTGTGTGTGTTTCTGTGTGTGTGTGTGTGTGTGTGTGTGTGTGTCCACTGGTGCAGGTTTCTTAAGAATGGGATGCTAGGATGCTCTTGCTTCCTCTTTCCCACAGTTGAGAGGTAATAAACTTGGCCAAGACCTGCCATGGATAATTAAAAAGGAATTTGAGATGACCTCGTAAGCGAGAGCCACAGAAGGCAAAAAAAAGAAGTCTGTATGAAAAGTGCTCGCCCGTCAGTTGGAAGCTGAGTGCTTACCATCTCTCCTCTTTGAACTTCTTCGTTTTTCCAAGGATTATTCTTTTAATTAAAGAAAAAAAACTATTTCAGGGGCCCGCTGAATACTGCATCTGCGGCGTCATCAGCTATTCCAACAAACGAGCTGGGGTCTGCTAAGGCGGCCGCAAAAAGCATAACAGCTTTGCGGAATGAAGGCGAATCCTGAAACAGACTTTTAATGCGTTAAATAAGGTTAGGATAAACAATCAATATTGACTAGAGGGGCCCTGGCAGACAGACACAGTGGATCTGCTCCTGCACAGACAGAGAGTGGCATGGATGTCATGCCAAGTGGGCTTGTGGTTTGGGCAAGAGTGTGGGCATGCCAGGAGAAGAGGGCAGTGAGGCTTTTTTGTGGAGGGGGTGTGTGGGTTGTTGTGTGAGGGTTGTTGTTGTTGTGTGTGTGTGTGTGTGTGTGTGTGTGTGTGTGTGTGTGTGTGTGTGTGTGTGTGTGTGTGTGTGGAGGGGGGGTATAGAGGAGTTGCTCATTAACATCTCGTTCACTGGATTGAATGTGCACGGCGCTCACTCATTCACTCACGCAGTGTGGGCAAAGCATGCCTGCCGGCCTAGTCTGAGTCTGCACTCCTTCAACTGTTTTCCTCTCCCTCTTTCTCTTTCTATTTCTTTCTACAGCTCTTTGAAACAGACATATATATAACACATCCCGCTACATTGCCGTAAAGAAGAGCCCTCATTATGCCGTCTCTGCCTGCTGACACTGAACCAAGAAGTCAACAAGCAAAGAAGAAGAGGCGAGACGTTTAACATAACATCCAAAATGCCACGTTCGAGACTACTTGGAACTCAGATATTCTAAATTCTTTAAATTGCATGCCACTTGAAGTCGGAGAGACCTTGAGAGACCTTGACAATATCAAAAGACAAAAAAAAACCTCTTTAAATAAGCGAGAAGACGGATGAAGGGGCGTTATGTTCAAATAAACAACAAAAACGTACGTACATAATCACTGATACCCAGCAGATAGAAGGCAAACCCACTGATGAGACATCACCACATGACTGTGTTTACATTTGGTTCAAATGCATTAAAGCTGGGAAATATCATGTCAGACGTTGTGGATTGCAAGTTGTCTCAAATGTGCCAAACCATCCACGTCTGAAATAAATGATCCTACCTGTTACTTCCAAAAACAGTGACAGGTGAACTTAGTGTCGACGAGCTCTTCCAAGCCGTGCACATTTATAGCTATGTTCAGACTCAAGCACAGTTGGTGTTATCATGTCGTATGTGTGTGTTCTGACAACAAGACAGTCTCGCTGTGCTTTGGTTAGCTTCTAGGCAGCGTCACAGCCCTATCCCACCATGGCGGTTCTCCTATTGAGACAGACGCTGATCCAGCTCTGTCACTACCTCTGGGGAACGACAATGACCCCCCCGTTCTGTGTTTGTATCTGTTCTACAGAAGGACGAGGCGTAGTACAGGCGCACCGTTCCCACCTAGAACAGGCTGCATCACAGGAGCTTATGTATCTCTCTTTGTTACGTCCAAACAGATGTGCCTCTGCCCAGTTAGTTTGCTCGCTCGGTCAGTCGGAGGGACAGAGGGTGTGTGTGTGTGTGAGTGTGTATGTGTGCGTGTGTGAGCGAGTGTGTGTGTGTGTGTGTGGGGGGGGGGGGGGGGGGGGGGGTGCGATTAGATGTGGGACAGCTTCAATTGCTTCAGCGTGGCTCCAGTGATCACAAAGATAATGATGGGGTGAGAAGCACTGATGGTGGACTGAGGAGGTGATTGCATTTTAAAAGCCCCCCCCTCCCCCCCGTTTCTTTCTCTCTTTCATTATCTCTCTCACACACACACACGCACACACACACACACACACACAAACACACACATGCTGCTCATCTGGCTGGGAAATCAATGGCAGTCATACAGCTGAGCCAGTTTTACAACTCATCTCACTCTTTCGGCATTAGGATCTAATGTGCATTTGCCCATATTCATCTTTATTGGTTTTATTTGAGTTAATGTGCGCGTGTGTGTGGGTATGTGTGTCTGTGTGTGTGTGTGTGTGTGTGTGTGTGTGTTTGTGTGTGTGTGTGTGTGTGTGTGTGTGTGTGTGTGTGTGTGTGTGTGTGTGTATGTGTGTCAGTGTGTGTAAGAGATTCATGCACACACACACACACACACACACACACACACACACACACACACACACACACACACACACACACACACACACACACACACACACACACAGACTAACACCAGTAGTATTTCATTCCCCAGGGCCCAGTTCACCTACAGGGTGGAGAGCCCCAGTCAGCTGGCGTGAAATCATATCAGTAGCCTAGCACTGCAGCAGTCAGCGGAGAGAGAGAGAGAGAGAGAGAGAGAGAGAGAGAGAGAGAGCGAGAGAGAGAGAGAGAGAGAGAGAGAGAGAAAGAGAGAGAGATGGAACGACAGAGCAAACGTTCATTCTCCACCCAGCACAATGAGGAAGAGGAGAACCCCGTGGAGCACCCCAGCAGGACTACACAGGAGTGGGGGGCAACAAGTGGGAAATTAAATTACAGAAAAGTGCAGATAATGCAGGGCATTTGACAGGCTCTTATACCGATGTCTCCCTAAAATTAGCCACAAATCCCACTATGGGATTGGGTATGAAGGGTGGGGGTGAGTGAGAGTGTGTGTGTGTTGAAGGGGATGGGGGGGTTGTGATAGCGTCGGGCCGAATGAAAGGCAGGGGGGCTTAACTGCAGCTGAGCGATGCTGAGATTAAGAGCAGTGAGAGCGGAAAACTAATTACACTGGGCTTAAAAGGCAGAGGCTGGGCCCGCGTGCGAGTGAGACATCCACTCCGTTATGACTGGCACCTTCATGTTATTGGAATCCTTTCAATTAAGCGGGATTAGCGTGGGAGGAGGGCAGGAGCGAGCAAAACACAAGAATTTATCAAAACAGAGGTGACACTAGGACAGCTAATCTGTTATTTCCCCTCTATCGATAGCATCAGTAGCAGAGATAAGCGATATGACGCTGCAACAGAAATACCTTGAAAGGGCTCGGTACGTATGCAAAAGAGGCGCGCACCAAAAGGATTACAGATTTAACTTTTTAAGACGTGTTAATTCTCGCAGATCATCTGTTGCGAGGTGCAGACATTTGTCAGACGTCTTTCCATCCCTTACGTCATTAATGGTGGTTAAATAACACAAAAGCTCGACGCAGTGGGATGATGAATCTTCACCTCCGCACCCACACTGCCTGAGCCACGATCCCCACACACGCATGTGGCCGACACGCAAAAGGGAATGGTGAGCTGCAGAACACAGGAAGGGTATCAGTTGGAAAGGGGAAATCTCCAGAGAAAAGGGAGGGCTATTATAACTACGTCACCGTCTTCACATTCCCCCACAGCTGGGTAGGTAAGAAAAAACAACTTAAACACTCTTGCCAGAAGTTTATGAATATGGAGAGACGCTGGAGTGAAAACTTCTCCCTCTCGCACGCCCCTCTCGTATCAGCGATCGGATCATAATTTCACAGCACAGTAGGAAGAGCAGACGGGGGGTGGGGTGTAGGGAGATTTTTGGGAACGTCTGAGCACCAACCAAAAGCGTGCCGCTATGTCACTTCCTCCTACGCAGCCTTGCACATCTGGCTCGGCAAGCTGTCGGTTTGGCTGTCTGCATCTGCGCCCACCCAGCCCCTCCAAAACAAGCGTGCTCCAACCACTCCTCGGCATGTGGCACATGGAGGAATAATGCCCATTTTCTGAGCCATTACAGACAAAATGTCTCCCTAGTGTGGGGGAATGCTGATAATTGAAAATGAAAAGCTCTTTCCTAATTTACGGATGTGGACGCATCAGGAAAAGCTCATCCGTGACACGCAGAAGAGTGCAGCATGAGTGGAGCAGGTGTGTGTGTATGTATGTGTATGTGTATGTGTATGTGCATATACTGTATGTGTGTGTATGTGTATGTGTGTGTGTATGTGTGTGTGTGTATGTGTGTGTGCGTGTGTGTGTGTGTTAAGAGAGTTTCAGAGCACGGTCCTATCTCAGATGACACGCCCTTCCTGGAGCTCGGAGCTCGACGAAGATGCATTGCAGGCCGGTCCATCCGCAGTGCGTCCGCGCCAGTGGTGTCCACTCCATTATGGCATTAGCAACAAACGTTTTGACATTTGTCTTCATTACCACCCATGAGGAGAGGCGATTGAGCCACCAGCACGCTCCATTACTTCCTTTCATTGCACAGTCGCACGCCTGAAATCACGCATTAGACGGATCCAACATGAAAAAACATGTTAGGACCAAGCAGACCCTGGGGTAATTATCTGGGGGGGAGGTGATGGCAAGAGGGATTGAGGTGAGGGTGAAGGAAGGGGGGGGGGGGGCACGAAACAGAGTGACACAACCCAAATAACACCCCCTCACATCCCCACCCTCACCCACAACCCCCACCCTCACTTTAGAAGGCAATATTGCTGAGGAAAGGTAAACCAGTGAACGCAGAGCATCTAAATAAGAAAGCTTATTTCAATCTGTATAATTACCACGGCCTAATGAAATAACTCACGGTGCCCTGCCATCCTCACTTAAGAGGAATCGATACGTGTTTGGGAGTTTATTAGAGCGCCCTGATACTGGGGGTGGGGTGGAGCTAGAGACGAGGCCCACATTAGAAACTAATCAGAGGAGGTGGGGGTGGGGAGGGGAGAGGCCCCCTCCAGCCATGTCTCTCTCTCTCTCTCTGTCTCTCTCTCCCTTCATCTCTCTTTCTTTCTAAAAGTCTGTGTTGTGTCACTGTTCATCTCGGCCCAGCAGCGTTGGCTGCTGCAGCCCCTTTTGTTTCTACCTCTCTCTCTCTCGCTCTCTCTCTCCATCTCTCATTCTGTGTTCTTTCTTCAGGGAGCCAGGTTGAGCGTGCCGTTTGCAACTTTTGTGTTAATGTTTTCAGAGCCGATACCAATTTGGGTGCTGGGGGGTGTGTCCTCTGTTGTTTCACCACATGCCTTTGGTCAAGCACATCCTGTGGGGTTTTGTTACCTAGTGATGTCTGCTTCCCTGGACAAGATTGCCGTGATAAACCTGCCCAAAAAACTAACATCGCTGTCTCACATGGGCCTTTCCATAAACAGTGTGTTAATAAACAAATGACTCTAAATGAAAAAAACATACTCGCATAGAAACATCTCTCTTCAGCACCTTCCATTTCTGCCCCCAAAGGACAGAGAGAATGAGAGGGAGAGAGAAGGAAACAGCGAAAGAAAGTGAGAGACGAAATCATGCAAAGATGTAGCCCTCCTTGTCCTTGAGCGTGGATGAGCAGCCGGGGGCCGAGGCTTAGTTAAGAATACAGATGAGGGCCCCCACGAGGGCCCCGGCGCTGGAGAGGGATGTGAGTGAGAGCTGACACGCCTGGACGGACCTCTGACACGGCCTCCCTCCTCCTCCTCCTCCTCCTCCGCCGCTCTGGGT
>NC_137914.1:21951691-21955463 GCF_963457725.1 Sprattus sprattus
AAAACCAGTGCAGCCTAAGAGGTTAAGCTGAAGGCATTACTCCTAAACTCTCCAGTGTCACACACACATACACGCACACATCACAGCTTAATGTTTTACTCCCAGTGCTAAAATCACCGTGGTGCCCGCTGTTGCCACACCAACCCCACAGCAATTACCAGGCGGCAAATTGAAGTCATCTACATGCGGGGGACATACGGGGGCAGCGGCGTCAGAGGGCGTGGGCGCGTGCCAGACGATCGCTTACACTCGGAGCCAGGCCAGACACAAACGTAGCGAGGCGAGGTGTGGGTGAGACAATACTGACAGTGAGAGCCAGAGCGGAGACTGCCATCGTCTCAGGGAGTCAAAGGCACCTCAGCAGCTTGGCTTGCCATGCGTTTCAGCTGGTGCTCGGCTATCTGTTACGGCGGCGGAATAAGAAATAGGGACAGCGGGAGCGTGTCTAAAGCAGGGCAGAGAAGAGCTGTGCAAACGACACACACACACACACACACACACACACACACACACACACACACACACACACACACAAACACACACACACCCACACAAACACACACACACACACACACATCCACACACACACACACACACACACACACACACACACACACACACACACACACACACACACACACACACACACACACACATCCACACACACACTCACACACACACACACACACACACACACACACTGCCAAAACAAATAATAGTAGAAGGCATGTGTAACCAGCCACCTCTCAGCACCGCTTCAACTCCCTGTGTCCCACTCCTCAGAGCTCACCATGAACACTAGGCATGAGGGGAGAGGGGAGTCGGAAGAGAAGACACTTTACCCCCAGTGTAAATGTCCAAAGCAATTCCAATAGGAGCATACAAATATTGGGGAATAATTCATGGGAGCACTGCGGAGCATCATCAAAACCTATCTGAGCGCACTGACGTGGAGGGGAAATGAAAAATTGAGATTCTCATGTTGAGCGAAAGGCCATTTTTGCCTGAGTGACAACTATGTGAAAGAGTACACACAGAGAGCTGAATGCGCAAGTGGTTATGTGTGCATGTGTGTGTGTGTGTGAGTTTGTGTGTGTGTGTGTGTGTGTGTGTTTGTGTGTGAGTGTGTGTGTGTGTGTGTGTATCTGTGTTTGAGTGTGCTTGTGTCTGTGTGGGGCTGGCTGTGTGTGTTGCTGTGTGTGGTTTGTGAGCATGTGTGTGTGTGTGTGTGTGTGTGTATGTATGTGAGTGCCCTTATGTATGTGAGTGTGTGCTTATGCTTATGTGTGTGGTTCGTGAGCATTGTGTCTGTGTGGGGCTGGCTGTGTGTGTGTGTGTGTGTGTGTGTGTGTGTGTGTGTGTGTGTCGGAGAGGTGCCTGTGCTGTGTGACAGTACACCCCCTGGGGGCATACACCCCGCTGTTTGTCTTCTCTCTCCCGCCTCCCGGACCCATAGCTCACAGTGAGAGCACCATGCACAGGAGAAAGAGAGAAGAAGAGAGGGGGAGAGAGAGAGAGGGAGAGAGAGGAAAGAGAGGAGAGGAAAGAGAGATGGAGAGAGAGGGGGGGGAGCAGAAAATTCAGCACAATTTTACAAACGAAAGTAGAGGAATCTGGTCCTTGAAGCCATCCTTTTCATGTGTGTGTGTGTGTGTGTGTGTGTGTGTGTGTGTGTGTGTGTGTGTGTGTGCTTGAGTTAAATCAAAGTGAAAGAGAGAGTGAATGAATGTACACAAACACACACACACACACACACACACACACACACACACACACACACACACACACACACACACACACACACACACATACACACACACACACACACACACACACACACACACACACACCTGTACACATACAGTACATGTTAGGTTACTTAAGCACGTTCACAAACGGCCTTTCATGATTAAGCACGCATGGCCACACACACACACACTAGCACACACACACCCACACACACACAAACACACACCCACACCCACCCACACACACACACACACACACACACACACACACACACACACACACACACTAACACTCACGTCATTCCCTCAATCATCCATTCTTTCACACATACATACTACATCACTTAGTCAGTCAGTCACTCACTCATGTACGCACAAACACACTCATGTAATCAATCGTTCAGCTGCATATACACACATAAACTCTCTCTCTCTCACACACACACACACACACACACACACACACACACACACACACACACACACACACACACACACACACACACACAAACACACACACACACACACACACACACATCCACATCCACACACACTCTCACACAGACAGACAGACACACACATACACACTCACTCACTCTCTCTCTCTCTCTGTGGTTGGAGGTAGGGAGTGGGAGTGGGAGTAGGAGCTGGCCCTCCACTGTGAGTGTGGTGGAAGAGCAGAGTAGAGCAGAGCAGGGTAGAGCAGAGCAGAGCAGGGTAGAGCAGGGCAGCCCAGCGGGGGAGAAGATTAATGTGGGCTCTCTGGAGCAAAGGTAACATTCAGAGCTTAATAAGGTACAAACAATTGTTTCCATTCCACTTTCCTTCCCAGGGAAAACCTGAGCCAGGCTGAGTGCCTCAGCTCCTCTGAGAGTGTGTGTGTCTCTGTGTGTGTGTGTGTGTGTGTGTGACTGTAGGGTGGGGACCTGGGGAATGATTTGCACGAGACACAAATAGGACAGGTTGCTCACAGCACGCGCACACAAACACACAGACACACACACACACACACACACACACACATCCACGCACACTTTACCCTGTCCACACATAAATAAAGTTCCTGGAGTGTTGTGGGTGCCTGGTAATGATGTTTGCATGTCCGGGCTTCTTAGCGGTTATTACATCAGAAGGTTTTACATCAGAAAAGCAAGCAGTGCTGGGATGCTCAAGGGCTGATGGTACTCTCTTTGTTGGCCTATTTAATATGGAGCGACTTTACTAGACATCTGTGAGTGCCTTTAAAGTTTACACTTTAGAAGTTCCATATGGGTTAGAGATGTGAGAGGGGTGTGTGTGTTTATGTACGTGTCTGTGTGTACGTGTGTGTATATGTGTGTGTGTGTGTGTGTGTGTGTGTGTGCGAGCATGTTTATGCTCATGATGGCAAAGGGTGTGGTGGTGTGTGTGTGTGTGTGAGTGTGTGTGTGTGTGTGTGTGTGTGTGTGTGTGTAGGTGTGTGTGTGTGTGTGTGTGTGTGTGTGTGTGTGTGTGTGTGTGTGTGTGTGTGTGTGTGTGTGTGTGTGTGTGTGTGTGTGTGTGTGTGTGTGTGTGTGTGTGCGCGCACGCGCGCCTCTTCCTGTGGCAGTCTGAGGGAGTTAAACACACAGGTTCCTACCTCAACCCCCTGGACTTTGAGCTTCATGTGATCCTCCCGCGTGGTCTTGCCATCTTTCCTCTTCTTCCAGCAGTAGCCGTCCTTTCTGTACTTTACCTTCTTCCTGTTGTAGAGTATCATCGACCCATTCTGTGGCCTAGATCCGGGAGAAGAGGAGGAGGAAGAGAAGAGGAGGGGGGGGGGGGGGGGTGAAGTGGGGAAAGTAGTTTGGGGGATGGGAGAGAGACAGAGAAAGAGAAAGAGAGAGAAAGAGAGAAAAGGACAGAAAAAAAACAGATTTTTTTTTTAGTCAAAGCATGTGCTGTGGGACTCATTTTGGGGAAAGTACAAAGGCGTCTCGACACGAAAGCAGCACTCGCCAGTAATGCACCAGTGACTGAGATGACACAGCCCTCTTTACGGCTAT
>NC_137914.1:21955663-21960663 GCF_963457725.1 Sprattus sprattus
ACACACACATACATACATACACACACATACAAATATACATACATACATACATACATACATACATACATACATACATATATAGATACATACATACATACATACATACATACATATATAGATACATATATACATACATACATACATACATACATACATACATACATACATACATACATACATACATACATACATACATACATACATACATACATACATACATACATACATACATACATACATACATACATACATACATACATACATTCATACATACATACATACATACATACATACATACATACATACATACATACATACATACATACATATATAGATACATACATACATACATATATAGATACATACATACATACATACATACATACATACATACATACATACATACATACATACATACATACATACATACATACATACATACATACATACATACATACATACATACATACATTCATACATACATACATACATACATACATACATACATTCATTCATACATACATACATACATACATGCATACACACATACACACACACTGACACTTCTCACTGGTGTAAATCACATGTGAACCAGAGTAAGTGGCTCTCCCAGCTCTGCGATGAGTGGAAGCGGCTGTCCCCTGAGGCTCTGTGACACAGAGGGGTGGGGGGAGGCGGTGGCGGTCGGAGGAGACTTATTCCCTAACATTTCATTCCTAATTCATTTTCATTTTAACAGTCCAATGCCTGTTGGTTGATAATGACACCATGTATTTGAACAAGCAGTTGAACATAATCTGCCGTTTTGCTTGGTATTAGGAGGCGGACTGCCACGTGCATGTGTTTGCGACGTGCATGTGTTTCGCAATTTCACGCTGCTGACCAAGGTGCACATACATAAACGAGGGAGAAAATACATAGACGGAAGCTCCCATGCGCTGACACACACACACACACACACACACACACACACACACACACCTGCACAAACATATACACACACCCACACACACACAGACACACCTGCACAAACACATGCTCACAAACCACACCCAGCAACACACACACACACACACACACACACACGCAAACACACACACACCACACACACACACACACACACACACACACACACACACACACACACACACACACACACACACACACACACACACACACACACACACACACACACACACACACACACACACACACACACACACACACACACACACACACACACACAAAGGTGCTGCTGCGGCTGCCAGTTTCTGGATGGCACCCAAGCAGGAGCAGGTTGGCTCTTCTCTCCCCTCTTCCCTCTGCTGTGCTGTGCTGTGCTTGGCGCCTCCACGTTGAGTGGGAATGATGGTTGCTCAAGATGGTGGGGAGGTGGAGGTAGAGGCACAGAGAGAGGCAGAGGCTCAGCCAGGCAGGCAGGCAGGCAGCTGGGAGAGGGCTTGTTAGCCCAGCGATCACGCCAGCCAAGCGCAGCCTGGAGTTACAAGGGCCGCATATAATAGCTTCTCTTCTCCACCTCTTTTCCCACCTCAACTCCCACTCAGCACACAGAAAGAGGGAGCGAGAGAGAAAGAGAGAGAGAAAGAGAAAACTCCATATAGTGGTAGAGACATGCATTTAAAGTAACACAAAACCAAACAAAACAGCAAAGAGTTGCTTGCATTTCTTTTCTCAGCCCATGCTTCCACCTAGACAGGCACTCAAGGAAACGCCGCTGCCTGGTTTAGTATCGCATTACTGTTTATGTTTTTATCATGTCTTTGCCCAGGGTTTTCATTCACACTAATGTGTGCCATCAATTCCCAGCACAGACCTGGTTGTCTGTTTGTCTCGCATTTGCTCATCAATCACGTGTAGGTGGGTGCCGCAGAGGGTTAATGGAGGGGTGTGGGGGGAGGTGGAGGGGCAGATGGGGTAAATGGGGGTCCCCCCCCCCCCCCCCCCCCACTCCACCTTTTAATTAAAGACACCAATCAAGCATTAGCATCCTCGCTCCCCCTCTCTGTCTGATGGTGTGCTGCTCTCCACCAGCAGGGGAATCCTCCGCCTTTTATCTCTCCCTTCCTCTCCCTTCCTCTCTGCATCTCTCATTCCCATTGCCTCAGTATGGGTCTCTCTGTCTTCATGTATGCATGTATTTATTTCCGTCTGTCTGTCTGTCTCTCAACCTGTATTTTCTCAATGTATCTTTCTGTCTCTTTCTCCTCCCATCTCCATCTATCTCTTTCTCGTCTCTTAAGGTTTCTCATCTCATCGCGCTATTCCTTTCTCTCCGCTCTCTCTACCTCCCATGACAGTCTCTCAATGTTACTATTTTACATAACACACACACACACACTCTATCTCTCTCTCTCTCTCTCTCTCTCTCTCTCTCTCACACACACACACACACACACACCCCCACAAGCATACTCGCTCTCGACCTGTTTCTAACACACACACACACACACGCACAGACACACACAAACACACGCACAAACACACACACACACACACACACACACAGACACACACACACACACACACACACACACACACACACACACTTCTTCTCCTCTGCTTCCATCATCAATCTGCTGGGTGTGATTACAGGAGTGGGACTGTAGGCTGAGGCCCAGAGAGCAGCCAGGCTGGCTCTCATCCGCTTCACAATTAGCTGCCTGTGACCAAAGGGCCTTTTTCTGGACTGTTCCTGTCCACAGCACACTACTACTCATTACATGTGGCTGGACTCACACACACACACACACACACACACACACACACACACACACACACACACACACACACACACACGCACGCACAGATGTGATCCATAACTGCATCATGCATGGTTTTATTCTGATCACACGTTCGGTGCTGACGTGTGCTAGTCTATAAATGTACTGTTCCCCTACGAGCATGTATCCTATTTTCTTCTCTTTTGTGTGTATGTGTGTATGTAGGTGTAAGAGAGAAAGAGAGGGAGAGATAAAGAGTGTGTGTGTATATATGGGTAAGAGAGAGAGACAGAGGAAGTGAGAAAGAGTGTGTGTGTCTGTGTGAGAGAGAGAGAGAGAGAGAGAGAGAGAGAGAGAGAGAGATAATGTGTGTGTGTGTGTATGTGTGAGAAAGAGAAAGAGTGTGTGTGCGTGTGTGTATGTGTGTGTGAGAGAGAGAGAGAGAGAGAGAAGAGAGAACGAGTGTGTGTGTGTGTGTTGCTTATGTCTTTCCACACCTGTACAAGTGCGAGCTGGATCATATCTCCAGTTGTGGCGATACTCTCTCCATTTTAATGAGCACGCTCGGCATTGAACCAGACCGATGCCATTATACGAGCGCCAACGCACCGTCCTGCAAGGCCTCCCGGAAAAAAAAAATAACAGCGCTTTTTAAAATGTATCCCGGCATTAGACAAAAAAGATGAGCACGGATCAGATAAGGCAGAAAATCAAATGACTTAGGGCGATCTGATCTCCTCAAGAGCTGCTGAAATTGGGGTGAGGCTCCAGTGTGAAAGGTCCTCCCACCTTATTTATCAGCCCTGTGCAAAAGCTATTTGCTCAGCTTTTTTTTAAGGAATTGCGTGTGTGTGTGTGTGTGTGTGTGTGTGTGTGTGTGTGTGTGTGTGTGTGTGTGTGTGTCTGTGTGTGTGTGTGTGTGTGTGTGAGAGAGAGAGAGAGAGAGAGAGAGAGAGAGAGAGAGGGAGAATGAGTGTGTGTTAGAGAGAGGGAGTGTGTGTGTTTGTGTGTGTGTGTGTGTGTGTGTGTTGGGATATGGTGCTTTTCAATTTTCGCACACCCACAGGATAGCATTTGAGTCCTGCTCAATGAAGTGGGTCTCAAGCACGGACCTGAAACCCCCAGCACAATTGTGTTTGTGTGTGTGTGTGTGTGTGTGAACAGAGGCCCCTCGCTCGCTCCTCTCCTGCCTGTATACTTAGGCGATTCAATTAACTTTATCAGAATTATACATATTTATACATGAGGGGGGAAATGCTAACTGGTCCTTTATCAAAGAGCCACGACAGACACGGCCCTAGTCTCAGCGGCCTCAGAGTGTTGGATTAATATGGAAATGCAGCACCTCCAGATACAAGCACAGGGAAGGAAGGAAGAGAGAAAAGAAGAGGGGGGCTAGCCTTAAGCAATTTGCCTGCTCTTTCGGCAACTGCTGGTGATGGCCATTTCTGGGCCGTGATTGTGTGGAAACTCTCCCGGACCTGGAGGATTTGTTCATTTACCAAAGGTAATAGTGTTCCTTAATTCGGTTTATTCATTCCCAGACTATGACAAGGACATAAGCTATGAATAATGAACAGCCCTATGAACCTACAGCAGAAAAAGAAGAGGAAAAAGAAGAAGAAGAAGAAACAGAAAGAAAAGAAGAAAGAAACATCCAGTCATCCGCCAGCCAGAAGTTATGTCTTTTTTATCACGAATATCTCTCCCCTTAAGAAGGGGCCAACAATACACACACACTCACACTTACACACACACACACCGACACTTACACTGACACACGCACACACAGACACACACACACAAACCAATTACACACACACACACACACACACACACACACACACACACACACACACACACACACACAATTTACAAAGTCTGAAACGGAAAGGAGAGGAAAGAGAAAAAACATTCCCAGATGGAGACACTACATCTATTCAATTAATCAAACAGAGAGAGTAATTAAGGAAGTGAGAGGTGGGAGTTATCAAGGGCTAGACCGTGTGTGGAGCCGCCAGAAATTCCCATTAACACCTTGACACACTGGCAATGATGAGACTGAATGAGTGCTCTCCATCCTCGCTTTCTATCTCTCTCACTCTCTCTCTAACACACACACACACTCTCACACACACACACACACAGCTTGAGGGGGTTCCTCCTCAGCTGAAATTAAAGTGGGGTGGGGTGGGGGTGGGGGTGTGTGTGAGCTTGGTTCGGTTATCAGGAGGATCGGTGAGTTTTAAGGCCTAATGA
>NC_137914.1:21975663-21990663 GCF_963457725.1 Sprattus sprattus
GCAATGATGAAATGGTTGCATGATTTTCCATATAGAGTTATTGCTGCAGGGCTGAAGATGGATGTGGAAGGGGGGGGGGGGGGGGGGGGACACAAACACATGCCATGAACCAGTTTCATTCTGAGAGTTTTTCACACGCCTCTAACAGGTGGCTCATCACTGTCCAAATGTCAGGAGAGGCTGGAGAAGAGGACCTGAGTGAGTGAGACGGAGACGGAGACGGAGAGAAACAGAGGCGAACGAGACGAATGAACGAGAGAGAAGAAATTGATGCTGGGTAGCTGAGCAGTTGTCCCCTCTGGGCCTGTGTTCTGGATTGCCTGGCTTGGTAAACGCATCGCTCTCTTTCAGAGCAGCCAAACATTAAGTCTGGTCGACCCCACCCCCCCTCACCCCACCGTCTTCATCTGTGCTGCGCCCCCCCCCTCCCCCCCCCTGAGTGGCCGTGTTGGGGCTTCGAAGACATCCAGTTAGCTGAGCTGAGCGTGGGGCCTCCTCTGCTAATGACCACCCAGAGTACAGCAGCCCCACACAGGGCCCACAACGCGCCCAGAACAAAGCAGCCCATCACTCTCTACAGCTCCCATTGCATTCTGGGAATTGCAAAGTTACCTCTTTTTCCACTGCTGATCACTCCAGCAATGACCAGTTTTCTTTGTTGTTGTTTTTTTCCATTGTTATACCTTCTCTCCCCCAGTTCTTCTGCATTATTTATGTCCAATCTGCATGGCTGTCTCTCTCGTGTCCTCATCACTGACGCCCCCTTGTGATTTTGGGTGATGAAGAGTATGCTGATGAGGACCTGGTCCTCAGGGCTTGGGGTGATGGCCCAGCAGTAAGGGGACTGGGGCGGTGGTGGTGGGTGGTGTGTGGTGGTAGGAATGGTTAGCATCTCATAGCGTAACAACCCCCCCCCCCCCCCCCCCCCCCCCCCCCCCCACACACACACAACACACACACATCTCTCCTCTAAAAGGGGCCCTACAACTTTTGCACACAGTGGCACTGGAGCGAGTGTGCAGCGCGCGAAAAGAGAACATGAGGAGATTAGAGTGAGTGGTGGGGATACTGGCTTCTTGACAGACGTTATGTGGCGCGGCTCACGCAGGTGAGGCGGAGCAGAGAGCACAGGGAGGCTTTCGGGGAGACGGCGAGGGAGGAGGCAGAGACAAGTGCCATTTTCGAGTGCTTTGTTTGATCTGTCAGAGATAGAAAACTCCAAGAGGGGGCCTGCTCCAGGAGAGGGGATTAAGCTTTTAGGATGAAACAAACCCATCTGAACGCCCCTCTCTCTCTCTCTCTCTCTCTTTCTCGCTCTCTCTCTCTGGGTGTGTCTGTGTGTGTGTGTGTACGTCACTGGCTTATCAAAGGGGCTTCACCTGAACTTCATTGAGGGAATATTTGATGGGAGAGGAATGTTCACCAGAATAGCTTTGCATAGCAGAATACAAATATCCACTGAAATAGCTCTGTGACGTCAAAACGGCGCCCGCATCAAATCATTTCCTCACACACAACTGGAGAGACGGTTGGTCACAGTGATGGGGGAAGCATGAGTAATGCAGCCAGAGCCAGGCTCAGCGACCGGCACAGACGCACGGAAGACACTGCCTGCTTCTCAGCTTAAGGGGCATGTCAGTCACACAGGGGCCAGCGAAGAAAAGAGGGCAGTGGAGGTGTTAAAACGGACAGAAGGGGGGGTCGGAGGTGCGGAGGAGGAGAGAAGAGACAGGGAAGGAAGAAAAGAGGAGGAGAAGGGAAGAGACAGATAGAGAGAGGCAGAGAACGAGAAAGAGTACAGGATAATGCAAGAGAATTGTGCAAGAGGAATAGAGAGAGAGGAGAGGAGAGAAAAAGAGGAGAGAAAAGAGGAGAGATGTAGAGACAGAGGAAGGGCAAGACAGAGAAAAAAAGGTTTGAAAGGAGGTAGGATAGAAAAAGGGTGCTACGTCTGGTAAATGCTGACTATCCTTGAGTAAGACTGGGGGGTGGAGTGAGGGGGGTGTTGGGCGTTGATCTCATTACTGTCAGACACCCAGGCTGGGGCGACCCCTCCGCTGCATGGGGCTGGGGTTGGGGCTGGGGCTGGGGCTGGGGCAGGGGCAGGGGCTGGCTACGGGCTGCGCTGGCATACAGGCGTTAGGGGTAATCATTTGGTTTTAATCACCGGGAGAATCTCCTCTGCCTCTCCTCTCTTCTCCTCTGGTTGCCACGGGCCCCGGGCCCCGGCAATGTGCCCTAGCCTTTGCCAAGGTCCAGCTAATTTTATTCTAATTGCCAGAACCCTTAGCTGAGACCGATCTGCCTCATTGTCCCCAGCCTCTCTCTCGGTATCACAGCCTTCTCTCCCTCTCTCTGTTGCTCTCTCTCTCTCTCTCTCTATCTCTCACACACTCCTCATTCTGCCCCCGTCTTCTCTCTCCTTTCATCTCTCCTTCACTGCCCATCTCTGTCAACCGGCTCCGTGCCCCTCACCTCTCCCTTTCACTCCTTGCTATCGCTCTTCTCTCTTTCTCATTCTCCTCTGTCTTTTTTTTCCTCTATCTTTCTCTTCAGTTATCCTTTTCCCCCTATTTTTTTTTGCCTGTGTCTTCTGCACTATGTTCCTCCTATATGACATATATGGGCAGATGTTTTTTAAAGTGTGACAGGGAGGGCTGTATTATTATGTCCGCATGTAGGCTTTGTGTGCAGGGAATTGTAATGTTGTGTGTGTTCTATTGGTGTAAGCATGTGAGAGAGTAAGGCGCCGGCTACTTAAATAAAGGAGTGTTAACGCTCTCCTCCTCCCTCCCTCCATCCTTCTGTGGAGCTCAGGACTGGTCCTGTGTGTCTGGCGTCCGCTCTGCTCTGCTCTGTTCTGTGTTCTGTGTTCTCGCCGCCTGCACCAGCGCTTCCAATTTTCTGCTCTTCCTCTCCCGATGACCTCTCATTCCGCCAGACAAAACAAATAGCCGCGACCGTTGTCCACCCACAAAGAGCGGCCGCTGACTGGCGTGCTCGGCACACAATGGCATGAAAGGCACGGCCGGGGCTATTCCATTAGGTAAACCTGATGCGTAAAATCAGCCTCTCGTTTGTGCAGGGGGGAAAACAGTCACCCCGCCGTACACAGACAAAAGGCAAAGAACAAAAGAGACGGAAGCTCAGGAGGACACAGACCCCAGGAGAAGGTGTGTGGAAGGGAGCCGTGTGTCTTTCTCCCTCACTGATGTTATCAGCGCAAATGTGCAAACCTGCCACCCACAGAAACACACATACAGACAGACGGACACACACACAGACACACACACAGTCTAACCTTTACAAACACTCATACATTCATATGTATGTAATGGCACAGCCGTAGCATACTTTTTCTGACATAATCGCTTACACACACACACACACACACACACACACACACACACACACACACACACACACACACACACACACACACACACACACACACACACACATACACACACAAACACACACACACACACACAAACACACACACACACAAACACACACACACACACACACACACACATACACACACATTCACATTGTGAAACAGATAGTACTGACACATTAGCAAAGGCACATGTGAGCACAAACACACACACACACACACACAAACACACACACCCAATGCATACTACCTAAAAATATCCATGGGTAAATCAACAGTGTTTCTATTTGGAAGTGAGATGTGCAAGTGCGTTTCAGATTTCCACAACCTTCATCATCCGAAGGTCAAATCCTCTTGTCATGAAGCTGACCTCAAATCAACCCTTTTTCATGTTGCCATGTTGTCAAGGAACAAGTGATGAGTTAATGAAGACGATTTGGGTTATGAGGGGCGCAAAACAACCCAATGGTTGAGGACCCTGGGTGATACAGAGGCCCTTTTTTTGCAGGGAAGGTGATTAGAAATTAACCTCAGTTCCTCTGGGCCATGATTGTAAGGTTGAAATTTGGGGAAAGGCCAAGTACTGGGTGATTCATAATCGCTTCTTTGTCGTTTGTTCTCAGCCACCCACACGTGCGCAAGAGGGGCGAACTTGGCCAGGGAAACGTGGCCATGTTCGGATTAGGAGGATGAGGGGGGAACTAATAACATTAAAGTGTCTAATTTTAGTACGTTTTAAATAAACTGGCGCCATGTCGGTGTGTGTTGGGACTTGGGAGCTCTGTGTCATTCCCTGTTAGCATATACACTGCCTGTGTGTGTGTGTGTGTGTGTGTGTGTGTGTGTGTGTGTGTGTGTTTGGCTCATCAATCCTGAGGCATCTGTAAGCTACACTTTAAAAGACATCAGGACAGGAGCATTGGAATCACTTTTAAACATTTTCTACTTTCTTTCTTTTCTTTGCGCGGATCAACAGCCCCAATACATTTTCATTACACCTGCGCAGAGCTCTTCAAATAGAGCCACAGAAGCAGAAACTAATTAGTTTTTAATTTATTGACTAATGGCCGCAGCCTTTGCAGACAGCTGCAATTGTACTAGCGGTTTTCCCCCACACTCGGACAGGCTCCAGGTCCGCTTTGGAATCAGGACCGAAATAATGTATCATTACAAGCACATTAAATTGAATTGTATAGACCATAACGTCTGCAATTTATATCCCTTTATGTTCAGATATTTCCCTATTGTTTTATTATTTATTTATTTTCTTGTTGCGACGTGTATAATTGCACACAGTTTACATGTGAAGCCATGGGTGATGCGGAGTGGTTGGTGCCTTAATGGCAATTTCCCCCCTGGTTTTCTTCTGAGTGGACACACACTACACACAAATCTAAACAATAATGGCTCTTCCACACACTAGTGGAGAGCAGTTATGAGTGCGTGTGTGTATGTGTGTGTGTGAGTTTGTGTGTGTGTGAGTGTGTGTGTGTGTGTGTGTGTGTGTGTGTGGACAGTCTGTGTAGGGTAAATAGGGTGAGTGTGTTTACGGTCCAGGTGTCACCCAGAGGAGCTTCAGGTCAGGCCTCAGCTGGTAGAAGGCACCCAGGGAGAAAGGGATGAGGAGGAAGGGAGAGAGAGAGAGGGAGAGAGAGAATGGGAGGAGAAAGGGAGAAAGAGAGAGGGAGAGGGATGAGAGGGAGAAAGAGAGAGGGTGGAGAGAGGGAGGAGAGAGGGAGGAGAGAGAGGGACGAAAGAGGGAGAGAGAGAAAGGGATGAGAGAGGGAAGAGAGAAAGAAAAAGAGGGGGGAGAGAGGGGGAGAGAGAAAAAGGTCCACTGGGAGAGACCTTCCAATTCTCCAGTGAACAGCAGCACTCTCCCTCATGCCACATCCCACTCTCTTGCTTGTTTATTTATTTGTTTATCTTTTTGTTGATTATTTATTTCTCTACTTAGATGTGCTGGCGTTTCTGCTGGACCGGCACTCCTGGGGCCCCTGTGGGAGCCAGTGAACAGAGCTGCCCCTCCCTGCGGGAGTGCAGGGGCTTTTCATGCCTCCCTGGGCTTCCTCCTCCTCCTCCTCCTCCTCCTCCTCCTCCTCCTTCTCCTCCACATTCTCTCCTCTCCTCTCCTCTCCTCTCCTCTCCTCACCTCTCATCTGTCCACGCTTCAGTCTGCCAATGATGGACGTGCTAAGCTAGACGGCTTGTGGTGAAAGAAGACAAACGCACAAGCACACACACACACACACACTAACACACATACACACATACACACATACACACATATACACACGCCTACACACACGACTACACACACACACACACACACACACACACACACACACAACTACACACATGTACACATACACAAACATATACGCATGCATGCACATACACACACCCACACACAGGCACACCTGCACACACACACACACACACATGAACTGTGCCAGGGTTTGCAAATACAGGAAAAGCTTCACCTCAGATAGCTGCATGTGGGAAGCTGGGACAAGTCTGAGTGTTTGAGCCAGGCTTGGGAATAAATGTACAATTTGTACTCAACTCACATTTTGGTTGCATTGTTTGACATTGTTCACCTTGAATAAGTTGAAAGTACACAGCATAACAGTAGGCGACAACAGTCCATTCCATAAATCATGTGTATGTAATAAATTCATGTCCGTCTGCTAAGTCAGTCTTGGTGTGTGACATGGACAGAATGTGTCTATCCTCCGCTCTCACCCTGAGAAAACCCCCACCATCACTCACAGCACGTGGAGCTCTCTCACCATGGCTGGCAGGTATATGCAAAACAGCAGCGTGTCAAATCAACTCCTCCAAAGCCCCAGATGCAGGCAGGCCAAGAGCGAGCTCTGCTTTCATGCCCTGTTTTTTCTCTTGTTGTTGGGTTTTTTTTCCCTTCACCTCTCCTCTGCCCAATTTCCTGCCTCTTTTTTCCCTCAGTTGCCAGATTTCACAGGTTGATCAATAGACTTCAGCAGGCCAGCGCTGAGCCAGAGAGAGAGAGAGAGAGTAAAGAGAGAGAGAGAGAGAGAGAGAGAGAGAGAAAATAGAGAGAGAGTCCCCCGGGAGGGACAATAAGGACATAAAGAATAAAACAGACGCCACAGAGAGCTTGCTCTCTCTCTCTCTCTTCTCCTCACTCCCTCTTTCTCTCTCACCTTCTGTCCCCACCTCTCTCTCTCTCTCTGTCCCCGTGTCGCCCTGTCTCTTGTTCCTGTTCTCTCTCCCTCTGTCTCTGCCCCTCCATCTCTTTCTCACCCTTTCCCTTTCTCTCTCACCTTCTGTCCCCCCTCCCTCTCTCTGTCCCCTACTCTTTCTCCCTTCCTCTGTCTCCTCTACCTCCCTCTACTACCCCTCCCTCCCTCCCTCTCTCCCTCCCTCTCTCTCTCCTCAGTGACAGGGCTGGCTGGTGACGTCAGTGCTGCTTTAGGAGCCAAGGGGAGTGGGTGAGTGGTGGGACCAGAGCCAGGCTGGGGGTGTGCTGAGCTGAGCGGGGCTGGGCTGGGCTGGAGAGCGGAGAGGGAGAAAGAGAGGGAACAGGAGCGTTGTGCTGGCAGCACCGCTGAGAGAGAGGTGGGAGGAAAGAGAGGGAGAGAAGGGAGAGGGGGGAGGGAAGGAAGGACGCAGAGGCACAATGGAACACAGCGCCACAATGCCAGTAAATCAAATGCAATCGCTTCCCTGTCCCGTATCAAACCCAGAGGCCCAGCTCAATACACCGGCAGACAATGAGCTTGGGAAGCTTTACTAGTGCAACCTCTCTCCCTTACTTTCCCCTGCTCTCTTTCCCTCTCCATCTCAGTCTCCCCCTTTCCCTACCTCTCTCTCACTCTCTCTCTCTCACACTCTCTCTCTCACACTGTCTTTTAGTCTGTGAATGTATCAGTGAGTATGAATGAGTTTGTGTGAGCGTTTATACAGGTATATGTGTGTCACGTGTGCCTGTACACCTGTACATGAGTGAACAGCCTCACACCTACATAGCTCATGATGTGGCAAACCCTACCACAGAACACCCCAGACAGACTCCCAAACCCAGGGCGCACCTCATCATGCTGAAACTGGGAGTCAGGCTGCTAAATCAGACAGCAAAAAGTGGCTGAACGAATTGGAAACAGTCCCCTCAGATCCTTAAATGGAGATCCATCTAACACAATGAAAATGAACGACCGACTATAATTATACCGACTAGTGGAAGCAGTATTTCAGATAATTGAATTCAAACAGCCTAAATCAGTTTGCGCTCAAGGGTTTGTTTATTTAGTCGCCTTTAAATCTTTATTTATTTATCTACGTATTTATTTATTTATTTGTGCCGCCAAATTAATTGCCTTGATAATGAGTTAGGAAATGAGTCTGACAAGGACACTGACAAGGGCAGACTGCCATTCATTTGTACACATCAATTTGAGATGTCCTGCTGGATCAGAGAATGGAGGCGCACGGAGAACTGCGTCTTTAAAAAATATTGCACTGATAATGGCTTCATAAAACAGATCATTTTACGGCCGGGGCATCTCGCTCTCGAATGCACTTGAAAACCATTTTCAAGCGACATAAAGTTTAACATAGCGCTACATCTGCCGGGCCAATAGGTTCCACACTACACGGAACCGGGAATTTAATTAGGGAGCAGGAGAGCATTGTGTCACAGCGCATTGAGCTCCGCCTTCCGTGTCTGCCTGGCCGCCCCCATAGACCTCCCCTCCCCTTTAAGGGTGGCCGGGATGGGGGTGGGGGTGGGGGGTTTTGGGGGTGGCGTGGGGGCATGGCTGGCCACCTGGATGGAGGGAAGGGGGAGGAGGAGAGGAAGCACTGGGATGCTTCTCTGGATTCATACAGGCCGACAAGTACAAGATGGAACTGTGTGGTATACTATACTGGAACGCCAATGGCTTTATGTGGACGCTTATGCTATGTGTCCCGTAAACAAAACCATTCCATTATCACAATAAATGATGAGTGAAAACTAAAAACAAATGATTGCAATTACATTTTAAACTGTGGGTATGGACACACACACATTGTTTTTCAGTCAATCGTCTTTCTCACTGTATGATCTTACGCTGTTACAAATAACACATACAGTTTTGCGATTAATTTGAAATATTTAATGTTTCGAAATTTTTTTTTAAATTAATGAAGCTGCAGTTTTGTTATTATTTCTGTTTTAAATATCTGGGTACACCTGACATGGAGCTTAGCTGAATTCACAAGCTTGCGAGTTTACTGAGCATTTCAACTTACAACTAACTCAAACCAGTTCTACTGACCGGCTGACCTCGTCGATAGCTCGCTCTTAGGTATCTCTCTCCCCAAAAGTTTGTCTCTCTTCTTCAACTCACACCCTGATTCAAAATACACATATAACAAATATGCCTTTCAACCTGACACTCAATTTTGATAAACTTGATAAGTTTACTTCATAGGGACGAGTCTGTGTTTAAAGTAAAACATATGCTATACATTAGTATTTGAATTGAAATATACTTCCTTTGTGTGGATTCTACATGAATTCTGTGATTTTACATTTAAATATCCATTTCTACAAGCGTCACTCAGTTTACTCTTGACAAGCACTCATTTATTCTACAAAACTTTCTACTCGATGTTTTGTTTTTCTTCTCACTCCTACACTCACAACTAAAACTTCTCAAATCCACAATGAAACTATAATGCGTGCTTTGACTTTGGGTTCTCATTTTTTGTCCACTCCCCCTCCTTTTTTCCAAATAAAGTCACAAATAAAAGGGCAAGATGAAGTGCTCTCAAGTTTCGCCACTTCCAGCACTAACCCTTCCAGACGAGTCTTCAGAGGGAGGCTGGATGCTAATGCGCTCTAATTTAGAGCGTATAGATTACTGATCGCCTCGTCTTACAGGGCGGCTTGATTACTGCACTGGCCATTTTAAAAGCCCACAACATAAATTTAATGGATCAATGGTGATGGAGTGCTGAAAATTGTAGGAGACCTTGCCACTTTTGGTTGCTAAATTGCCATATGCAACTGGGAGCGTTCTGGGATTTAGCCCCATTCCCAGGGAGTCAAATGATCTATGGGCAGCCAAGGATTCTAAATGGAAGGAGCTCGATATCTCACAGAGACTTCCCCTGAAGACACACACATACACACACACACACACACACACACACACACACACACACACACAAACACACACACACACACACACACACAAACACACTGCCTTAGATCCATAGACACACTTTCTCCTTCTGTCTGTCTCCCTCCGCACGTACACACATACACACACACACACACACTCTCACACACACTCACTCACACACACTCACACTCACAAACACACATGGTTGCAGGCAGGCTTTCTCACATTTGCACCAAATTCATTCTTGCCACACTATTAATATGGAAGGACATTTGAAGTACTGTCCAATGCCAGTGGGGGTAGAATAAATGTCACTCCACGCTTTGTTATGCTAAATCAATTAAGCACTGGAGAGTGGACTAGGAGCAACAGCCTGCACTTAAGTTCACAGTATACAGACCTCACTAGGGGATATTGATGGCCATGAAACAGAAATGTAACAACACAATCTCGAAATGCTTCAGGAATTAGCAATTTAGCTTAATTAGTTTGTTAATTACTCTGAGTATCGGCTTTCAAAGGCCAACATTCAGTGTCAATAACTCTCCCCTGACAGCTAGCCAAGCAAACAGGAACAATCCAGAAAGAGATAAGCAAAGAGAGAGAGAGATAGAGAGAGAGAGAGAGAGAGAGAGAGAGAGAGAGAGAGAGAGAGAGAGAGAGAGAAGAAGAGAGATGCACCCCAAACCAAAATTAATTTGGAAAGGAGATAGACTGAAAGAAATGCAGAGGTTGATGAGACATAAAGGTACAAGATTCTGGAAATGGTGTCTCTTTGACCCTTGAAAGTCCTCTCCACTCTCCCTGTCTCGTCTCTTCTCCTCTCATCCTATCTGCTTCTTCCTCCTCCACTATCCTCTAGTCTCCTCTCTTCTCCACTATTACCAGCTTTCTTCTTCATTCTTGGATCTTTTTTTCTCCTCCCATTCACACTCTTCATCTCCCTTAACTCCTCAATCCTCTCCTCTCCTTTCCATTTCTCCCCATCTTCTTGTCTCCTCTTCTCTGCTCTCCTACCGCCTCCTCTCTCCTCCCCTCTTTTCCCTCCTCTGTTCTTCTGCGTTCCTCTGCTCCATTCTCCACTCTTCTTCTCCTGCACCTCCTGTTCCCCCCTCCTCTCTTCACCTCTCCTTTCCTCAGCCACTTCTCCTCTCCAGAGCACCTCCTCTCCCATCTCTGCTCTGATAAAGGGCCCCCTCGCTGCTCCTGACAGCCTAACTGATAGGAGGCCTCTGTGTGAGGCATACGGCTGTCCAGGCAGCCTCTCACCGTCCTCGCCCCCACCCGCAGCGCAGACTCCCAGCTGTATAATGACATGCATTGATTCGGAGGACACGTCTATCTTGAGGCTGGAGCAGGGAGAGTAGAAGTGGTTTCTTCTCCACTGATCGTGGGCTATGCTACCACCATGCTACCACAAATGCATGCAATTTCATTTGAAACTCTGGGTATGGACAAATAACACATTTCTTTTCAGACAATCGTGTTTTGCATTGTATTTTCTAGTGCTGTTACAAGTAACACTTTATTTTTGGTGATTCATTTTGAAATAATTGAATGCAGCCAATACCACCGTTCCCAACACCCACTGCTCCTCGTGGCATCCCTGCTGCCGCCACTGAGACGGGGGATGGGGATAGAAGCGCAAGGTCCTCCAGATCCAGCACTCATAGTGAGAGGGAACAGGGGGACAGCCCATCTGAACTGAACAGAGGTAAGACACTGGTCAGCCATTCAGTCAACAGTATGGAGGGTGGCTGTGAGGCTAGCGTCTATGGATGCTCTTTGGCAGCACCAAAGTATAGAATGCAGTATAGTATAGTATAGTATAGTATGCTCTAGTATGCAGGCGTGCACTCCACCCAGTGGTGCAGGGGTGGGCATCAGGGGGCACAAGATGAGGGGCACAAGAGCCAACAGGGAGGAACTGGGATGGAAACAGATGGAGGATGGCGTGGGCAACCACAGAGTAAACTGGAGGCATCGGTGGCTGTGACCTGGGCCTCCTAAGGGAAGCCTCTAGTGCAGACAGTGAGGACAGTAGGGGTGTGGAGCGGGGTGTGTGTGTGTGTGTGTGTGTGTGTGTGTGTGTTTGGGGGGATGGGGGCCATGATTCTGGTGATGTAACCTGGACAGACAGAAGAGGAAGCCCCCGTCGTTGGGGGAGGGGAGGAAATGGCTAGGCCATGGTGAGTGTCGTTTCTGCCTGTCAGCTGTCACTTCTGGCATGTCCTCTCCGTGGCCACACACACACACACGCGCACACACACTCGCACGCACACACACACACACACACACACACACACACACACACACACACACACACACACACACACACACACACACACACACACACACACACACACACACACACACACACACACACACACACATACAGACGCATGGATGGTCATGCACAAACACACACACACATACACGCACACATACGAACACACACACACATACAGACCCATGCATGGTCATGCACAAACAAACACACACACGCAGACACACACACACACACACAGAAACACACTTATATACACACACACAGACACACACACACACCAAGATGTCCTGTTTCTCTCCCTCTTGCTGTAGCTGGGCAGAGGCTGCCAAAGATAACTGCAGAGGTGCATGGTATCCCAGAGTTCCCTGCCTGGCGGCACAGACTCCCCTGCCACTTCTCCTCAGCTCCCCTCTGCTCCGCTGCTGCCTGCCTTTCCCTGCACGCAATCCTGCAGCCATCCACGTGTTCATGCCAGACACACACACACTCACACACACACACACACACACACA
This sequence comes from Sprattus sprattus, assembly GCF_963457725.1. Taxonomy (NCBI): domain Eukaryota; kingdom Metazoa; phylum Chordata; class Actinopteri; order Clupeiformes; family Clupeidae; genus Sprattus; species Sprattus sprattus. The sequence continues at coordinate 21,988,015 of NC_137914.1, forward strand.
CACACACACACACACACGCGCGCACACACACACACACACACGCACACACACACACACACACACACACACACACACACATACACATACTTGCATACACATACAAACAGGGAACGTCACCATTCTTCTCCTCCCCTCTTCTCTTCATCTCTCTCTCTCTCTCTCTCTCTCTCTCTCTCTCTCTCTCTCTCTCTCTCTTGCTCTGATCCTTTACTCCCTGTTCAATCACTCAATTGCTAATTTTTTCTTTCACTCTCTCTCCATCTCTCCATCTTTTTCTTTCTCTATCCACATCTGTTTCTCAAACACAGCATGACTCCTCCACTTCTCTCTCTGTCCTAGTCTCTCTCTCTCTCTCTCTCCCCCTCTCTCCCTCTCCTCGGCTGGCTGTAGGGGACGTGCCACAGACGGGGTCAGTCCCCAGACCATCCCCTGCCCATTGCATCCACATCAGTGCTCTGGCCGGGGAAGCGGCAGCATCAGCAGCATCAGCAGCAGCAGCAGGAGCCCTGGCAGCCCCAGCGGACAGAGGCAGATGCGGGCAGACTCAGACACGAGGTGGGGGCGGGGGGTGAGGGGATGGTGGGGGTGGGGGGTGAGGGAAGGGAGTCTTCTGTAGTCCGTGGTCAGGGGGGGGGATGTGAGCCTGAATGATTAAATGAAGCCCATGCCAACGCTGCTGGGATTTGCACATGATTGTTCCTGCCGACGGACATCACGGCGGGAAGCATCAGAGCTAAAAGTGGGCTCCCAATGCACTGCCAGGGCCATTACACACACACACACACACACACACACACACACACACACACACACTCACACACACACACACAACCCCCCCCCCACACACACACACACACAAAAGCACACAAAAGATATCCTCAAATACACACATGCACACACATGTCTGCTTATAAAGGCTCATATACAGACAGACAGACAGACAGAGAGACACACACACACACACACACACACACACACACACACACACACACACACACACACACACACACACACACACACACGCATACACACACGAATGCTCTCACACACTGAGAGCATCACACCAATTTCAAATGAGCATTGCATGATATTCTGCCATCACAATTAATAGTCCTTTTTGTACTGGAAGAAAAAGCCTGAACAACAAAGTGTCCGTCTGGTATGTGTTTGGCAGAGGAGAAGACGAACACCAGACCAAGGCAAGAGAAGGCAGGAAGCTTCATGGGTACAAAGGGGATTTGTTTGTGTGTGTTATGTGTGTGTGTTTGTATCTGTGTGTGTGTGTGTGTGTGTGTGTGTGTGTGTGTGTGTGTGTGTGTGTGTGTGTGTGTGTGTGTGTGTGTGTGTGTGTGTGTGTGTGTGTGTGTGTGTGTGTGTGTGTGTGTGTGTGTGTGTGTGTGTGTGTGTGTGTGTTTGTGTGTGTGTGTCAGGCCTGATTTGTTTGTGTGTTTATGGTTGATGTCTGCTGGCAATGGCCAAGTGCCAGGGCGACAATGTGTGGGGTGTTGGGGAATCAATGGGAGTGTGTGTGTGTGTGTGTGTGTGTGTGTGTGTGTGTGTGTGTTGGGGAAAGAGTCGAGGGGAACTGGGGTGGGTGGATGTGGGAACAAGCACTCATGTGTGGAGGCCTCTGATGGAGCGGCCCGTCTGTTTCACCCTCTGGTGCCTTCCTCCTCCTCCTCCTCCTCCTCCTCCTCGTCTCTCCACAGCCCTGCAGCAGCTCCATGGCCCACTGGGGTGTCTCGCGACCGCAGGCGGCATCCCAGCAACCACCAGCCCCACACAGGCCCTACCGCATCCTCCAGTCGCCCTCCCCTCCATTCAATTACCCTGATCCAATCACTGATCCTTAATTAGGGCCCCGCCACAGTGCCGTGCTGCTCCCCCACTCTGTGTGTGTGTGTGTGTGCGTGCGTGTGTGTCTGTGTGCGTGTGTGTGTGTGTGTGTGTGTGTGTGTGTGTAGGTGTGTGTGTGTGTGTGTGTGTGTGTGTGTGTGTGTGTGTGTGTGTGTGTGTCTGTGTGCGTGCATGTGCGAGTGTGTGTGCATGTGTGTGTGTGTGTGTGTGTGTGTAGGTGTGTGTAGGTGTGTTTGCGTGCATGTGTGCGCTGAGTGCGTGTGTTTGTGTGTGCTGCTCCCCCACTCCTTGGGATGCGCCGCAGATTAGATCAGGAGCAGCCAGAATGGCTGAAATGAGAGGTGCATTTAATTGCCGTGCCAACAGTCTCCAAGAGGCGGTTAGGTACGGCGGTGCAATGCTCCCCCTTTGCCTGTTTCAAAACGGCGTTCTGAACGCCAACGGAGCGCTTCATGGCTCCATACGGCCAACCGAGGGGGGGGGGGGGGGGGGGAGTTAGGCTGATAGAGTTGCTGACAGCAGACCCCGAGTGCACCGGCAAAAAGGGGGGGTGGGGGGGTCAAGTGGCATGGCATGCCAACCAACGGACGTCCCCTCAGCATGGTCCTGGATGCCAGTGCCAATGCCCGCGTCTGGAGTTGCCGCTGAGTAGCATCGGGGGGAGAGGGTGTGTGTGAATGGGGCGGGGGCACAGAGTGATCAGAGAGTCTGAGATCAGCAAGGGCAGGCACAAGCAAACATATGGCACACCTCACTCAGAGAGAGAGAGAGAGAGAGAGAGAGAGAGTGTTA
>NC_137914.1:21995663-21998163 GCF_963457725.1 Sprattus sprattus
ACACACACACACACACACACTTTCTCTCACACAGGTTTGACAGGAGTTATTTCATTATTACTCTGAAGGGTTGATTACTGGGAGAAGGGGTAATTTACGAGGCAGTTCATTGCCAATTCAACGGGCACATCACCTGTAAATAATTGAAAGTCTCCATGTCCGTTTCGACATCATCATATCACTATCACATTAATGCAGCTTCCATCCTTCAGCTCTGCGGGAGGGTCATGAGGAGGGAAAGCTGCTTTAAATCTCCAACAAGCTGTCTTCATAACTCTCGCCAGGAACTTTGCCTGCTACCTCCGCCGACAACAGAAAAAACGGTACATTAGCACTGGCATTGTAACAGAAACGGGTTTGGAGCGTCTGGGATTTTGGGGGAAGAGACACCAGGATGTGAAGCGTTAGTAAATGAACTGACTAAATATTAGGCTTGTAATGCGGCCTAGCAGGGCTTGGATACTCAGCTCTTTCTCAAAGCCAGTAAAAAGTGCTCCAGTGAAGTTTTAAGAGTGGGACTTACTTCTTTATTTATGGATAGTCAGGATCTCATTTTCCAATTTCCATGTTTCTTATCCCCGTCGCAGTCAAACACTTGCTGCGTTAACACTCTCCACGTCAAAGACGCTCGTTCCTTTTCCTCATTTTTTCAACTCGATAGACTTTGTGACCTCACCCACATGAGGCCAATCCTTCTCCTAGCTCGTTTGCTTCTTCGATTGGAAATCAAGTTGAATGGTTGAGTAGAAAGTGGCAGCAATCCTCCCTCTCCACTCCTCCGCTCTCCTCAACTACTCTCAGACCCCCAGCCGAGAAACAGCAGAATACTGTCTGTTTCTCGCGCTGTTAATTAAACCTTTGTTAAACCTTGAATTTGATAGCCATTTTTAACTTCATTGAAAGACGTTATGAATATTAATTTTCCAATTTGCAACGCCGCGCTCACCTCTCCTTCGCCGTCCTCCGCATGAAACACACATACCCAAAACCCTTGAATAATTTATCAATTGACTTTTTTATATTTAAATTAATTAATTCAGTGATGCAAAATTAATAAATGGCCAGCCCCCACCCCTCTCCCCCAATCCTCCCTCACTTTGTAATAAAGCAGTTGAAGAGAGAGGCTCCTTGGCCTGCAGTTAAAATATTGAAGAGATAGTATAGTATGCATTATGTGCCATCTATTCACACCTAGATAGTCAGGCTGGGCTCCTCCCTTTCATTCTGACAGTGATTTAAAAGCCTGGCAGGGTTCGAAGATCCAATTTCACTTTAGCGTGGCCATTTGCACTTATCCTGGCACCACTGTCTCCCCAAGAAAAAAATACTCCAGAATGAGAGCGAGGGGGAAGGAGACAGACAGAGGAGGCGAGAGAAAGAGAAAGAGAAAGGGGAGAAAGGAATAAAAGAGTGACATAAAGAAAGGGGACAGAGAAAGAGGAGAATAGAAAGAGAGAGAGAGAGAAATAGAGAGAGAGAAAGCTGGAGCTGGGAGGTGGCTGGGAGTGTCAGTGGCCTAGCGGTCCTAAATCACTGGCAGCCATTGGGAATGCTGAGTGCCGGCTGTAATGCAGCCCAGGGCCTGTGCGCTGGTAAGAGGGGAGCCTTGGCCTGTCACAGCTGGGTTATATATAAACTATCGATTGACTGACTGCTCTCAGCACTGCTCTCTTTCCTTCCCCCTCTCGCTCTCTCTCTCCCTCTCCCTTTCTCTCTCACTCACTCCTTCCCTCTCCCACTCACTTGTCTCTTTCTTCATCTCCCTCTTTTTCTCCCTTTCCCTCTCTTCCTTCTCCCTTTGTCTACTTTTCCGTCCTCTCTCCCTGTCTCTGTCTCGCCCATAGTAGTCACCTCATCTCAGCTCTGCTCAGTAACTCAGTAAGTGTGTGACGTCAGTGTGCTCTGTGGAGCTCTGATGGTGGGGGTTGTTGACTGAAACATATGGGGATTAATGACTGATGACCACTGAGGTCCAGTGGCTCCACTCCAGAGAGTGAGTGAGTGAGTGTGAGAGTGTGTGTGTGTGTGTGTGTGTGTGCGTGCATGTGTGTATGACGGCTGTGTTTCACTTTGTGTCGTGAATCACCGTTCGCCCCTCTTTCACACATACAAAGAGACCTCACACACTGACTCACCACATGAATATGCACACACACAAGCACACACACACACCTGCTGATTTTGTATCCTGCAGAAAGTCTGTATCTTACTCAAGAAAACTCAACTTACTCAACACTAAAAAGACACAAACATACAGTTCTAAACTCCCATACACAACACAGACACACACAGATCCCACACAACCATGTATTCACGCATAGACCTTCTTCACCAAGCGCCCCCACCCACACACACACACACACACACACACACACACACACACACACAGACACACACACACACACACACACACACACACACACACACTGGAGTGCTGCTGTAGCCTGAGTGGATGGTAATGAGGGAGCTGCTCCCCTGTGGAGAGCTGAAGGGCACCACG
>NC_137914.1:22008163-22025663 GCF_963457725.1 Sprattus sprattus
AGGAGAGTAGAGGAGAGAAGAGGAGAGGAGCGGAGTGGAGAGGAGAGTAGAGGAGAGAAGAGGAGAGGAGCGGAGTGGAGAGGAGAGTAGAGGAGAGGAGAGGAGAGGAGAGGAGAGAAGAGGAGAGGAGAGGAGAGGAGAGGAGAGGAGAGGAGAGGAGGAGCACTGGGGCTCAGGCAAAGGCAGTAAAACTGGGAGCTGTCGGATGGAGTAAGGGCCCAGCTCGCTCTAATTGGGAGTGAGTGGGGACTTCCTTATGGAACAACACTGCTGAAGAAAAAACACACACACACGAAGCAACACTGCAGCTAACCCTCACACACCCACACCCACACCCACACCCACACACACACACACACACACACACACACACACACACACACATATACATGCTGCCGGCTGGCTGTTAGAAGGGGCTGAAGGGCATCACCTGAGGCCTCAACAACTACGAAGACAAACAAACACGTCCGCACACAAGCACACATGCCCACAAAATGCCTATCTCCATCTTAAGTCCACACATTTCCCCATGATGTGCACACACGCAAACACGTGCACACGCGCACACACACACACACACACACACACACACACAGAAACACGAACAAGACTCCATCCGAAAGGCAAAATAACAAGTGCTCTGGGTCTTCAAATATATCTTGAATTGACCTTTCTATCCAGCTCATCCACTTACTCAGCTTCTCCCATGAACTGGCTGGCACTGAGATCACACTGCGCTGCTCTTGATCCCCCTCCACACACACACACACACACACACACACACACACACACACACACACACACACACACACACACACACACACACACACACACACACACACACACACACACACACACACACACATACACCCACACAATCAAACACACACACACACACACGCACACTCAAACACACACACACACTCACTCACACGCACACACACATACACCCACACAATCAAACACACACACACACACAAACTCTTACACACACACTTACTCACACGCACACACACATACACCCACACACACACACACACTCAAACACACACACACACACACACAAACACACAGACACACACTCAATCACACGCACACACACATACACCCACTCACACACACACACATACACACACACTATCTTATTTTCCATACACGCCCCATACAAAATCATAATTACCATAAAAATACAAGTACATATTCCTAAACTAACACACCCATCTCCCTTCCCACACACCAACAAACACATACAAACTCACACCCACGTACGTTGCGCAATCACCTATGCATATTTCACCACATTAACAGTATGGGGGGTCAGAGTAGCACCCCTTCCATCTGTCTGATGGGGGAGCCCATCCTCATCCAGCCCATATTTCCCTGCCCCTCTCCTCCAATGTTGCATCCTTCCAGACTTACTCGATTAGCTTTCCCATCCACCCTCATTCTCACCCCGTCTGTCCCTGCACCCCTACCCCTCCTCTCCTCTCCTCTCCACCCAGGCTGAGGTGCAGACAGCCCAAATAACTGAGAAGATCAAACTCCTAGCACGAATTCCAGCCTTGGCACATAAAAAGGTTAAACTGTTTTTTTTTTAGTTTTTTAAATGCTTGCACGCTCCAGCGCAGTACACCCGAGCTAATCTGCAGACAGGAGTCTCTGGGTCAGCGCTATGACTCACGCGCTATGACTCATGCGCTTGGCATCGTCCACCTGGGCACTTCCAGCTGCTGGGCACCGAGAGGTCGCCCGTGACCCCGCCACGACCCCACAGCCTCCACTCCACTCCCCCAGTGAGGCTAACGTCATCTGCTCCAAAGGCCAATAGCTGGAAAGGTCCCCACTCACATTTCCTTTTATTGGCGAGCAGTTAATATGCAGTTTCATTCGAACACATTAGGCTCACTCTCACAACGGAGAGTGGTGGGAAGAGCCCCTTTGTGTTAATAAGGAGCTAATAGGCAATTCTGAGTTATTGGGGGACATTAATATTCCATTATCTGTCTGCACAAGCTCCTAAAAGGTGCAAACCATTTCAAAAGTGCCATCAACCGCCACCAATTTCTTTTCCGACAGCAAAACTTTTCAGGGTGTGAATGAATCTTGAGAGGATCGTTAGACGGCATCATTTTCTGGGGGGGGGGGGGGGGAGTCCTCTTCTAAGATGGTGAAGGCAGATTTCAAATTGGTTGATGCTACGCTGAACTGTGAAATCGTTCATTTCCTTAAGCAAGAAAAGATAAGTAAATAAATAAAATATTTAATTTTCTTACCTTGTTTTAGGGGACGTCGTTAACCATTCTTCATGCTTTTCGAATGTTATCAAGTAAGCTGCGATTTCCTGTGAGAGAGGGATACAGACAGAGAGATGGACAGAAATAAGGGGGGGGAGAGAGGAAAAAAAACATAATTTAACACAGACCAATGCTTCACAAAACGCATTGTCAGAATAGCAGGTGAGTTCCCCACAACAAAAGTGAAGTGAAGTGATCCTCACCAAATTCCTCACAGAACAACTCCAATATCACATGTGCTTTGTTACTGTGTAACTACGCAGTTAATTACCATGTAACGAACTGAGTATGGATGAATAGCAGAACATCCTTTGCACTTACATAAGGCTCAAAAATACTAGCAGCGCTATGCTATTAAACAGTAATGATTGGTAAGTTTCACTATGACGTGACAATTCAACACCGGCTGTGTCTGTATCATTAAAAGTGTAAAAAAAGTGCTTTCTCTCTGCAGTCAGACCATCTCCGAGAGTCATTGTTATGAGTCTGCACGGCTTTGATCAAATTGAGTTTGTTCTCAAAAAACTTTGAGGGGCCAACCAGGTCAGATTGATGTCTCAGCGAGAGACGACTTTCACTGTTTCTATCAAACCTGACCTTGGCTAATGAGCTGCCATTTTCTCAGCATTTGCCACGGAATAAGACCGCTGATCCACATAAGCCACACATTTCTGCCTGCGTAACAATGCAGCATTCCAGGCCCCTGGTGGCGATATTTCTGAAAGGGCTGCATGACTTTCACACCGAGCGCAGGACCTGAATGGCGGGCCGCCCCATTCCAGCACAAAGCTAATCGCCGGAAATAAAAGCACTCTGGAAGCAGCCAGACAACCTCATGATTACCTATGACAGCCAGCAATTCATTTCTCACCCTGGGCATTTGTCAGCAGCTCAAACAGACAACACACACACACACACACACACACACTGACCCAGCAGGGGCACAGGAAAGAATCTGTGCTGTCCAGTGGAATCTATTTTGTCAAGCTGTGTTCAGCAGCACCTTTTCAATCTCATGAGCATCATCTCATTTATATAGTGCCGGTCAGCTTCAATCCATATGAAAGACTACTTGGATAGCAGGTACAATGCGATTAAAAGCATACACTCTGACACTAAGAGGCTTTTACTCACAATTCATTTTAGTCCCGGTCCAGTAGCGTTTATTATCCAGCACAATGGCCTCCCGCTAAAACAGAGGAGGCGGATAAAAAGCCTCCAACCTCCAGTGGTTTGAACTAGAACGCTGAAAATATTTGTTGTTGTTGTCGGTTGTTTTTCTTTTCTTTTCTCACACACGCTTACAATATCTGAATCAATTTCAATTGCAGCAATCACAGCGAATGAACCTTCCAACATTTCAAAATAGCCCCTTGTTTTTAGTGCATCGACCCAATTCGGCATTATGGCATCATCCGTCTTGATAAGGAAGAGCTAATTCACTTCGAACTGCTGCCGACTTTCAAATATAGGTACACATAGAGGGCCTGCAGTATACATTAATGGGCAGGAGCTGCCCGGCCCTGGCAGGGACTAAACAGAGTTGGCACCAGAGCCGACCTGTCGCGGAAGGGGCGTGGGGTGGGGGCTGGAGAATTCTGGGAGCCAAGCCCCGCAGGGGGGCCTTTATGCGTACGTGGGGAAGCTGGTACCCGCCCCTTCACGCGTGCCGTCTGAGAGATAGCAGACCCCTGATTAACTTCCTGCACTTGTGCCATCACTGCCGAAGGTGGTGGGGCAGGGGGTCTATGCACAGAGGGGAAAAAAATGAATGGAGAAGTAAGCTCCATCACCTGCAGTCTGTATGGGGACAATAGTAAACAAGTGTATGAAGAGGACTGTACTGAGGTATAGAAGTTTACCTCAAACATCTCAACGTAGGTACCACATACTGTACACTAAGAAACTCATAAGGCTAAACACTGAAAGCTTCCCATAGCCGGTTAGTCAAGGAGTCAATCCAACCAATCAATTGAATCGGCAAATACTGAAGCTTTATTAAAAAAAGGATTTTTAGGCTATGGTAGAATGGACTGCATTATTCGTAAACTAGTGAGGGAGAGAGAGTGAGGGAGAGAGAGAATGAGAGAGGGAGAGAGAGAGAGAGAGAGAGAGAGAGAGAGAGAGAGAGAGAGGAAAAGAAAGAGAGAGAGCGTGGAGCAGAGAATTGCCAGAATAACTCATAAGGCTCAGCCTGGACAGCTCAGCAGCCTGAGGTCCTGTCGGCGTGGAGAGGCAGCCTCAGCCTCCATCAGTGACCTTGGAGCCCATTAGAGGCTCCCCTCTCTCCATCACTCTCACATTAAAAGTCAACGCGCCGACCTCTGCTCGCACCGACATGAGGTAAGAGGCCTTATCCAGTAAATAAGGAGTTTGCAGAAGTAGCTCTCCCTTTCTCCCACTCTATCTCTCTCTCTCTACCTCTGTCTCTCTCTCTCTCTTTCTCCCATTGCAGAACAGATGTCGAGGATTATTCCAACCCCCCGATCAACCATAAAGGTGCAATAACCTTACGGCGAGAAAACAAACAAAAACAGACGTAGGGGCCATTAAACAGCTGCAAGAGAAAAAGTTTGTTTGGTGTTCTAATGAGAGGGGGGGGGGGGGGGGGGGGGGGGCACTGTGGGGGGGCAGTGCACTTTCAGGTTGACAGGGCACGCTTGTCAGACAGGGGGTGGGGTGGTGGGTTGCAGCCGGACGCGCGAGAGCATCAAAAGTCTGGCCGGCAGCTGTCAGCCGTCTCTCAACCAACGCCGCTGACCTTCCCAGAGAAGCGCTCAGTCGCTCAGGATATATATACAAGATTAAAGAATCAGGATTGCACCCAGTATCTTGGCACATGCACACACACACAGACTCACACACACAGCCCACCCCCCCAAGCCCAGCAGGACAGCAGCTGTGTGTTTGGCCAGTTATGTCCAACTCCTGTGCAACAGAGAGAGAAAACACAATCTGATTTGTCTGAATAAATACCGAAAGGGGAAGATGGACACTGGGCGAAGAATGCTAGATAACCTCTTTTTTTAAATATATTAAAAATCACATAATAGCTAAATATATCAGGCCAACACAAAGAGCAGCTGTTTCAGCTGTTTCAGTCCTCAAAGACACACTCAGTCTTCCTCTTCTCCCTCCTTCTAAGACCTCTCACGGCACAAACCCTATCATTATTAAAGGGGCTTACTTACTTACTTCTCTTATAAAAAAAGAGAAGATGGAGACCTTGACATTCCTTCTTTCTTTCAACTTCTTCTGAAGCGCTTGCATCAGTGTCTTAGGGCTTCTGTCTTTCCAACCTCCTGCCTTGCATGCCTTAATATGCTAAATGGTGTCACCTCTACAAGAAAACAGTACCCCCCCCCCCCCCCCAGAAAAAAACGCACAAATATATATGTACATCTTTCCCTTAAATGCCATTTTTTTGGGCTTCCTCGGTCATTATTATGCTGTGTCTGACAGCCTAGAGACACGCTTCGAATGCTAAAAGGAGAGGCATGCGAAGCAAAGTGTTCTGTTGTCATGGTTTTAAAGATGGGTTGCCGACAGAATGCTGGTCAGTGACAACATTACCTGTTCACAACTCACGAAAACTGTCACTCAAAAATGAGAGCGACAACGGGCGAGGAGTCTTTCGAGAGTGTGCGCTTTGAAACGTCTCGCTACTTGAAATGAAATATGACACCAGCGTATTCCCACCTTTCATTTTTCTGGCACCACGAGGAGAGATAACGGTAGCAAAGGGAGGGGCGTGAAAAAAAACCAGAGTGAATAAAGTCAATTCTGGCGCTTTGATTGCCTTTAAATCAGGTAAAAATGGCTGTTTGGTGATAGGAAGTGGTCCCTGTTCGGAGCAATGATCTGATAAATATGCAACGGCCTCACGCTTTTCAGCACAGATTTCTGCCCGTAAGTCACTGGAGCGGACAAGGGAACTGTTTGATGAAAAGCTTTGTTTGAAGGGTTACGACAAGCGTCTCCGCTCGACCTGAGGCCTAAGAGCTGCTTTGTGTTATCCCATTTGTTGTTGTTGTTGTTGTTGTTGTCGGTGTTATTGTCGTTGTTGCTGTTTTGCCCTCCTCTTTCTTGGCTTTCGTTTCATTCGTGAATTTGATTGATGTGGGCGAGGAGAGGTGCGGAGCGGATGAAAAGCCTGCGTTTTTGCGGTGACAGAGCTGATGGCGTGAAACAACTGTAGCTGCTACATTAAGCCGGGAGACACGAGTCACTTTGGCGTTATCTCAGCACGAATCAGACACCTGTCTTCACGCCCGCAGACGTTATGGCTCCTCCGTCACGACCAAAAGTGGCTACGAGCCGTCAGAGACAGAGAAATCCTCCTCCTCCTCCTCCTCCTCCTCCTCCTCCTCCTCCTCCTCCTCGTCCTTGGGGAGGGATGCACCCCCACCATCGAGCACCAAAAAAATCCAATCACGCCTCAAACTGCACTTCGGGCATTGTTTAATTTGAAAGGCTCCGAAGTTTCATCCTCTTTTTTTTTTTAAGGGGGCACTGGAATCCCACACTTCAGATGAAAACACATAAAAGGTGACATGAAAAAAATGATCAAATGGATCAAATCATCAATCAAAATGTTCCGTTTCATGTAGAGCACATATGTCATCTTTTCAACCAGCTCTCCCCACTTCACTTCAGCAAAAACTTGGGCTGGATGTGGCTACAAAAGAAGAGAAAGAAATGAAGAGAGAGAGGGAGAGACAAAGAAAGAGAGAGAGGGAGAGACAAAGAAAGAGAGAGAGGGAGAGAGAGAGATAGGGAGAAGAAACTGTTGTCTCGGCTAGAGTGGTGACAGTGATATTTCACACAGATATGAATGTCGGAGCAGGGGGACTTGTGAGGGCTCTTTGGCCTGACCACTGCGTTGTACACAGCTCCCTCTCTCTCTATATATATATATAAGCTTGACCTTGGGCTGCCCTTCTGCTTGAGAAGTCTGGGCAGGAGGTGCAGATGGAGCCAGGAGGAGAGGAGAGGAGAGCCCCTCTGGCTGACAATACACACCCCAGGATCTCTCCTCCTCTCTCTATTTATCTCTTTTATTCTTTCTCCCTCTCTATTTTGTGCTCTCTACCTCCCTCATCCTTCCCTCTCTCTCTCTCTAAGGTCATCTGATATATCCTCCAGGGCAGCCCATGAAACTGACCTGGCAGGGGCAGGGTGCAAATGGATTAGAGCAATGGAGGGGGGGGGAGGGGGAGCAGGAGAGGGCTGCACTACCCAGGCATCCCTAAGGGCGAATGGAAATGCAATTAGACACAGAGAAGAGATGTAGACAGGGACCTGGAGAGAGAGAGAAAGAGGGAGACAGAGGGAGGGAGGGGATAGAAGGAAAGAGGAGAAAAGGATGAGAGGAGGTGAAGAGATAAATAGAGGGAAAGAGAGAGATTCATGTCGCTATGATGAATGAAAGATACTTAGAAAAGTAAAGGTCAACGGATTAAAAGTGAACTACAAGCGATCGTGCAGACTGACAAAACTGTTCTTGCTCAGTGAGAGTTCCTTTCTCCTTTAAAAAAAGCAATGGATATATTATCATACAATGAAGCTTTTTCTCCCTGAATATATGTAATTATTCATGGAGAGTTATATTCTTTTGATGACCCTTTTATTTCCAAAAAGAAACTAAAGGACAGTGGTGAGACCATTAGTGCCAAAGGACAGCAGAGACATTAGTCAAGCGGCGGCAGCAAATTGACTGAACAGTTTTTTTTTATTTTCCCTTCAGCCCGCAGGCTTTTGAAATGTAAATGCAATGTTTTAACATTTTAAGCCCAGGCACCATTAGAGTTCATTGCTGTAACGCTGCGCTTTACCAGGCAGGACGTACAGAGACAGGCAAGGAGGAGAGTACGGCTTGGCTAACGACGGTAACCTCTGCCAAAGACGACCGGCATCTAACACTGAGGAGGAAACAGGAAATGATGGAAAGGAGAGATAGACTTAGTGAGAGAGACAGAGAGCGAGAGACTGAGAGAGTGGGGGGGAGCATGATGGTGGAGTGAAAGAAAGAAAGATTAAAAAACAAAACTAAAAAAACAGAGTGAAAGAGCAAAAGACAACAATAGTGGTTTGGCTCGTGACAGCTGCTGTTGGCATCTGCCAGTGTGGTGTGGTGCCACTCTTATGAGTCCCTTAGCAGGGTTAAAAAGCCCCACCCTCCTCCCCTCTCCAGCACGCTGCCCATTACTCCCCGCATGGAGCTTCCCGCTGCCCGCTACGAGGAGAGAAAACCAAAGCGCACAAAAGAGCACGGGCGAGTTAAGTGAGGAGGCGCGCATTGCTGCGTCGGCGGAGTCTGGTTAATGGCCCCTCTGCCACGTTGCCACGCTGCCACTGTTTTATGCCCACCAGTCCCTTCTGTTTAGCGTTCTCCTGGACACCAACATGCAGAGTAAACAGAAAGAGCCAGGACATGTCACGCTCCAGCAGCACGGCCCACAGAGCTTGGATGTGCAGGGGGTGGGGGAGGGGGTGCAGGGGGAGGGGGGAAATGATTTTTGTGGGCATGAGTTCCCAGCATCTGTTTGGGCCAGTCAGGAGGGGGGGGGGAGCGGAAGAGAGAGAATAAGAAAAGAGGAGTTGAGGAGAGAGGAGATAAATTGGGAGGAGAGAATAGATCAGGGGGAGAAGAGACGAAAGGACAGTATAGAAGAGGAGAGGTAGATAAGCAAGAGAGAAAAGAAGAGGAGAGAAGACAATAAAAAGCTGAGGAGAAAAGAGGAAAAATGAGATAAGAAAACAAAGCAAATAAGAAGAGAGGAGAGGTGTCTTTCTTCACGTCCTTCATGATGTCCATCATTGAACTCAACCCCATCACAGACCAAATGCCCCCCCCCCCCCCCCATTGTCTCCCGAGCCTGGAGGTAAGGGTCAGCTAGCCAGCCCCCACCCCCCCTCCCCTCCCCCCAGGCTGCAATATCCATACAGTATCAGAGGGATCAATGCTGAATTGATCCGGCATGGATTAGATGAGTGGCTCCCAAGGTGTGGGGCGGAGTGACAGCAAAGGGTACAGGTTAGGGCGAAAATAGGAAACGAGAACCCTAAACAACCAACTACTTGTTAATTGAAGTGTGGCAGTGCTCTTACAGCATCGTAACCTGTAACTAATCTATTTGGGGATGAGTTTAGAATAGTCAGGGCCTTCTGTTTAGCCTATGCTAGAAGGAATAGCTAATCTTATTATCAATCAATATGTGACTAACATTAACCGAACCAAAGAATGGAACGATACATATCCAATCATAACACCTGATTTAATCCGGCCAGATTTGTTTAAACAAGATCAACTACATTAAATTTTTTTAAAAGGTTTAACTGATTGATGAAATTAATTTGAAAATGCTCATGTGCATCTGTTTCTGTTTAATTAAAAACAGGTAATAGAGTGTCTCAATCTTCAAATGGGATTGGGAGGAGGGGTCGCTGACGGCCTTAAGATGAGCCTTTCCCAAGCTGTTTGTGTTTGTGCGCATTTGTATGTGTGCTTGTGAAATTGTTTACCTTTGATAAGGTAAAATCCCCCCTTCTCACCGATCGCACTGAAATGGAGTCTGACTCACATTGCCCCGCAAGAGCGGAAGAGACACACACACACACGCAAGGTTACATATTTCGCTAGCCACCATTTCCATACAGCTATGTGCATTGTTTGGCGCTTACTCCATTACGTGGTTGCAACAGTAAGACCCCCCCCCCCTCCCCATACCATCACTGACTGAGTAGATGCTGTAGCATTCAGGTTGGTGTGTTTGTATTTGGGCTTGGTCGAGGTGACCTCTTGTGCCCGTCACAACAGCAAGAAGGTGGAGGAGGAGGAGACGATTCTCTCCTCTCCTCTCACTCTCTCGTGTCTGCAGGCCAGAGCGTCTGTGGAGAATGAGGGAGTTGGCACTTAGTGAGATTGTTTCTGTGTGGCAGTGCCAGGCCTTGGTGTCTGGGATGGAAATGTAATGCTTCTGTGAGAGCGGAGCAGAGCCGAGCAGACAATCATTCGGCAGCTGAAAGAGCTTGATGGTCGGCTCGACGGTGGCGCCTCCCCTCCATCTTAACAGCCCCAGCTCTAGACAAAAGACCAGTCGGACCGCGGCCCTACCCATTCGATTTGAGAGTCTGTGTGCGTGTGCGTGTGCGTGTGTGTATTTGTGTTCGTGTGACAGAGAGAGAGAGACAGTGAGAGGGAGAGAGAGAGAGATTGAGAGAGAGAGAGAGAGAACGTTAGTGTGTTTGTAAGAGAACGGTAGAGTCAAACACCGACGGCCTGACAAAAGGTGAGACTGTGAGGAGAGAGCTGAAGCAGAGAAGGAGAGAGAGATTTATCAAACGAATGGAGCTCGGGCATCAAGTCCAGACTGCAGTGTTTATCTCAGCCCTTTTTCCTTATTCTCTCCCCCCAAAAATGTTTAATAATTTACGGCGATCAGAGGCGTCTCCAATGTGGACTCCTCAGATCAGGGGAGAGAGAGGAGTGCAGTAACGGAGATTAAGTACTTCTGGCATTGCCATTACTCACCATTAAAAAAAAAGGAAAGAAAACTATTCAAGGACAAAGCGCACAGCACAAAAGTATGGCCTCCGCTTGTGTTGGCTGCTATTTAGTGCCGTAACTAGGTTTGACAACGGCACTCGGATAAATCAGGAAACATGCAGCGAGAGCGAGGGATGAAAAGGGGAACAACAGCAACATGTTTATCTTTTTGCTCTCATTTTCAGCCAACAGTCAGGGACACAAACAGCAATGAAACATTTTCTCCTCATCATCCTCCTCCTCCTCCTCCTCCTCCTCCTCCCATCTGGTACCCTCTTCCAACTTCTCTTGCCTTCCTGCTCCCTCTCTCCTAGGCTCTCTCCCTGCCCTCTGCATCACTCTCAGCCACCCCACTGCAGCCAGCGCTAGAGTTTTTATCTCTTTCCCTCTCCCAAAGCTCTCTTTTTTTGGAAGGGGCGGGGGGTGGGGGTGGGGGGGGGGTGGGGGTGGCGGGGTGTTGAGCAGTTCCTGGGCAGGGGACACAATAGGATATTCTATTCCCCCATGTGGCGATGGAGAGGCTCATTTGTAACCGTCGGGCGTCCTCTCGCCGAGTTTCTGTCACTCCGCGGGGAGCGGCCCGGGTTCACTTCCCAGCGTCCTGCGGCGCTCTCCTCCAATCTGCCCCTGCACGCGGCCTCGCTCCACTCAGCTCAGCTCACCGGCCTCTTCATCATCTCTGCAGCGGGACGCCACCAGCCACCCCCCCACCCCCCCGGCACACACACTCACACACACACACTCACACACACAAACATACCCCCACACACATACACAAACATATCCCCACATACAAACACACATAAATGTACACACATACGTACACAAGCATACACACATAGATGCACACAAACATACACATATAGACGCACACAAACATACACAAAAACACACACAAACATACACACACACACACACATACATACACACACTTTCCTGCCAGACCCACTAGCAGCAAAGCCAAAGAGAGCGCGCAGCCTCCCTCCATGTCCGAGGTCCATGCATGCTTAGCCAGGCGATCACGAGAGAACGTGCTGCTCCAGCAAACATGGCATCTGGTAAAAAAAAACAACCTCATGGATCCAACCAGGCCTCATTTTACTCCAAAATGGATAATTGGTGCCCCTTCAAGCGTGGCTAGATACACTTTGAGGCCATAATTAAACCGCTCTTACTGTTCCTAAAATAGAAAAGGGTGAATTCTATTTGATTAGCAAGTGACTCGTGATGCAGTATGGGGACCAGTCACAGGTGAATGTGCTTGGCTTCAGGCCTTTGGGTTCAGGTACTACACCAAATGTGTCCTGCATGTCTTGCTTGTGTTGCAGTATTTTCCACACTATAATATACAATTATCGGATACACACAAAATACATGTATGTAATAAATATATGGCATACGTACATTTGGCTCTTGACTTTCACAGCTTTAAAGTGCTGTGTGTGAGTGAGAGTTTGTCAAATCTCTCTTTTAAAGCAAGGGAGGTCTAATCCAGCTGTCTGACTGACTCTGCCTGAGACTGAGGCCGTAAATCAGCCCTGTCCTTCCACGTCATCTAATCCCTGCCAGTCTGCCCTCCTCTTAAGAAGAGAGACGGAGAGAGGGGGAGACGGGGGGAGTGAGAGACAGAGAGATGAAGAGAAGAGGGAAAGAGGGGGGGATCACAGACAGATGTGGATCTTCAGCAAAGCCACTGAGCCCCATTGTACCAGGGAGGTGCAGCTCCTGGGAGAGGCGTGGGAGGATTGACGAGAGAGAGAGAGAGAGAGAAAGAGAGAGAGAGAGAGGGAAAGAGAGACAGAGAGAGAGAGAAAGAGAGGGGGAGAGAAAGAGAGAGAGCGTCTCCCCTCTGATTGCACAAGATTCTCTCACTCCACTGGCGGAGCTGAAGCAGCTCGATCAAAAGATCCCTGCGCCCCTGACACCAGGGCCTCTCTAATGCATCCCACCGCAACGCCCCGAACCGAACCGCACCGCCCCGCACCACCCCGCATCACTCCACCCAGCACCACACCACACCGCACCACCCTGCACCACACCACACCACACCACACCACACCACACCACACCGCACCGCACCGCACCACACCACACCACACCTTACTTCTGTCTCTCCTCGCCTCCTTGAGTCCTCTATGCTTTGGCTGCAATCTGTTTACTTCCAGCCTCTAGAATCAATTAATGCTGAATTATCCAGTGGATTCCACTGTTCGCCGCCACCAATGACCAGGGCACCCTTGCGTGAAACCAATTTCCAACTTTCAATCCGAGGCGTGCCCAGAACCACCTACTGGGCTCACTGTGAAATTGCGTCTCTCCTCCTCCTCGCTCTTCCGTTCTCTTCTCTGCAGCTCCTGGGAGAGGCGTGGGAGGATTGACGAGAGAGAGAGAGAGAGAGAAAGAGAGAGAGAGAGAGGGAAAGAGAGACAGAGAGAGAGAGAAAGAGAGGGGGAGAGAAAGAGAGAGAGCGTCTCCCCTCTGATTGCACAAGATTCTCTCACTCCACTGGCGGAGCTGAAGCAGCTCGATCAAAAGATCCTCTTCTCTTCTCTTCTCTTCTCTTCTCTTCCGTTCTCTTCTCTTCTCTTCTCTTCTCTTCTCTTCTCTTCTCTTCTCTTCTCTTCTCTTCTCTTCTCTTCTCTTCTCTTCTCTTCTCTTCTCTTCTCTTCTCTTGACTGCCCTCTGAGTGCTGGTCATTCATGCAATCTTACATGCTTATTGTAAACACTGTTTTTTAAACATTGTCTACTTTATCTATCTATTTATCTATCCATCTATCTATCTATCTATCTATCTATCTATCTATCTATCTGTCTATCTGTCTGTCTGTCTGTCTGTCTGTCTGTCTGTCTGTCTGTCTGTCTGTCTGTCTGTCTGTCTGTCTGTCTGTCTGTCTGTCTGTCTGTCTGTCTGTCTGTCTGTCTGTCTGTCTGTCTGTCTGTCTGTCTGTCTGTCTGCCTGCCTGCCTGCCTGCCTGCCTGCCTGCCTGTCTGTCTGTCTGTCTGTCTGTCTGTCTGTCTGTCTGTCTGTCTGTCTGTCTGTAGTCTATGTATCCATATGTCTGTATATATATCTACACAAATCTTAACCAGTCATGCTTTCTAGTGACAGACAGACTGTGTAGCTATGAAAATGTCAGTGGTTCAAACAGCACATCCCAATCGATACAGGAACACCAGGGATCCATGTTTACTGCCTCACACCCTCATCCCGGCAAGAACATCCCCAAAATACAAGGGAGCGAAAATGTTCTGACAGCACAAACGTCAAAGAATAGATAGAAACAGGAGGGAAGGTGTGTGCTCTTTTTTTCCATGGGAAACTTGTTCCGTTCTGAGCAGAGGATATTCTCCTAAGGATGAACACAAAAGCCTTCCTTCCTGCCAACATGAGGAGAGCAAGAGGGAGAGACAGAGAGAGAGAGTGAGGGAGAGAGAGGGAGGAAGAGGCAGAGACGGAGGCGAAAGGGCAGGAGATGTTGTGCCTTCCGGAAGACTCACGACTGAAAGGAAATCAGGAAAATCGGTGTGTTTCCTGAACACTGGGAGCAATCAGCCCCTGTTCCGGGAGGTCGGAGATGGCAGAAGAAGATATGGAGATAAACAAGGCCGGGGATATCACCGGGGAAGTGGTCGCACGCCGCTGACACATGCCACTCCAATTAGCGCCCGCGGCAGGCAAAGACGGGCTTAACACACCGGAAGCCGAGCCCTGCCTGTCACTCGGAGGGGTACCTGATCCCTTACTGTGTATTATTCTGAAAACACACACAGAGACTAACACAAACACATACACTCACATCTGCACCCATGCTGCCACCCATCTTGACTGATCTGATGTGCCTGCCATTTTGAAGAAGGCTGCTCTCTAATTGAAGTGTGTTTGCGATACATGTGCTATGGGTGGGCGGAAGGGTAGATGTCAGGGGCGCGAGGCTGGCTTTTGTTTGGCCATCAGGCCCGCCTGTCAGCTGGGCCACTTACAGGCTCCACTGGCCCTTTGTGCTGAGGGAACAGGAAAAAAAAAACGTAACAAAAAGAAAAAAAAGCTGGTCGCCGCGTGACTGTGAAGGTCACGGTGACATCTCTCCTTGATGCTGTTTACCTTTAGAATAACAGCCAAGCGCTCTGGCTATTGTCTTAGAGTCAACCCTCTTGGGGTCTGGCAGGGGACTGCAGCGTTACCTTGCTTTGTTGACATGGCTTTGGCGCAGGTCCGCTGGCCATTGATGTAAAGCCAATTCTGCACTGGCCAGGGATTTTTTTTTTGTTGTTGTTACAATCATGTCATACCACAAAAGATGGAGATAAAAGCTGTAATTATTTTCATACATATCTTACATTCCTGCACATTTATTTTGTGCAACTCTATGTCCCATTTTCAGCCGCCAGTTGATTTAAATGTAATCATCCAGTCGGGTGAAACTTAACACCAGGATTTCACAGAACATTCCAACCCTTATTGTATGTCTGAAATATCTGTCTCTGGATCAAACTTGAGACTTCAGGCGGTGATGAAGTCATCTGTTTGTGGACGCTAGCCTCTCCAGAGCCGGCTGGATCACTGAGGCAGATGGGCCAGCCACCTTCCCCTCCATGTGGGGCTCAGACCTTTCCTCATCCTGAGCTCTCTCTCTCTCTCTCTCTCTCTCTCTCTCTCTCTCTCTATCTCTCTCTCTCTCTCTCTCTCTCTCTCTCTCTCTCTCTCTCTCTCTATCTCTCTCTCTCTCTCTATCTCTCTCTCGCTCTCTCTCTCTCTCTCTCTCTCTGTTTGTTTATCTCGCCCCAGACGCTACATGCCTTTAATTAAATGTGTAGCAAAAGCTATTAATTGTCAACCGCTTCAATTTGTTCCCTGGCTGCTGCTTTGAATAGGGCCGCGTGTGCAGAACAAAAGGCCTCCCATTCAGGTGTTAATAAGGGAAACATGCCAAGGGTTAAACAAAGCTTCTCTTGTGTCACAGATATCTACTCAAGAGCACTGAGATCTAACAGAAAGGGAGAGAATGAGAGATAAAGCAAGTCAGAGAGAGAGAAAGAGAGAGAGAGAGAGATATTTAGAGAAAAACAGAGGAACTGAGATACCAGGGTGGTTTGAATAGATATAAAAAACAGGTTTCTGAGGAGTCCTAAGACGAATCTTTACCACATTTACCTGAAGAAAAAAAGTCTTTCTACAGATCACTGACTGTCAATGAGTCTCAAACATGTGGTTAATCATACCCAGAAACATAAATGCCAAGCATACGTTGTAGGTCTGTTGGATACACCTGTTCAGCATTCACAGACTATGCAGGACTATGCAGGAGCAATATGCCATATCACCCCCTCCCCCCACACACACACATACCACCACCATTTTAAATGTCTCTTTATTTTGCTGGGCGGGGGAGGAGAGGGGGGGGGGGGGCTTTGACAAATGGTTTAAATAAATAAATAAATCATTGAGCGCAAAGATGAATTTGGGAATGAGCAGCTGCCAAGGCGTAATATAATTCATGGCCATGCATCAACGTTACTGGAGACTGCTCCAGCACTCAGGCAAAACCCTGAGTGCCAGGTGCCAGCACATCAATCCCCAACAACACCACAGAGAGAGAGAGAGAGAGAGAGAGGGAAGAAGAGAGGAAAGGGAGAGAGAAGGAAGGAGACACTGAGAGAGAGAGATAGAGAGAGGCGAGGGGAGACAGTGAGAGATTGAAGTAGAGGAAGACGGAGCGAGAGAGAGAGTGAGGGGACAGAGAGTAAAAGAGTCAGACAAGGGAGCAAGACAGACAAAGAGAAAACAGGTAGAGACAGAGACACATAGAGAGGGAGAAAATAGAGAGGGAACGATAGCTCAAACAGACGAGAGAGACGTACGTAGAAAGAGAGAGAGATAGAGATAGAGAGACACTGGTAAGACACTTGCACCTCATTCAGCTCCTATAACAGTAGGCCTCGTCCACAGAGCCCCCCCCCCTCCTCCTCCTCCTCCTCCTTCTCCTCTAGTCTCCCACAACACAGCAGATAATCACAGTGACTATTCATCACCCGCAACGTGGCCAATATGTCAGCGGCATCTCTGTGAATATAGATAAGGCCCAAGGTTTTGATCAAGCGTTATTCATTTATCCTCCACTCCAGACTAAATCTAATCCGATTCATACACTGTCTAACTGGGGAAGTCACCGCTCACGTCAGGATGAAACTCTCCGTGAAGGACACGTGAAAAAGTACACTTAGTCCATCGTCCCTACACAGAACGGCCACGATATTTATCGGTGCGTGTTAGTGGACATTTGGCGATCTTTGTAACAGTTCATTTCTCTATTCATGAATATTCTCTTACACGTCACACTACTGAACCTTCAAATAAAATACCATCAAATGTGTCACACAGTATAGTATTAAAGGTAACAACCAGGGAAGGTAAACGCATGGGTGGTAACAACACTTCCATCGTCACTGGAAGTAAACTTGAGCGAGAAAGAGAGAGACAGAGGGAGGGGAGTGTGTTACGATGGCTGTTTTGTTTCCCCATCTCCTTCTGTGTCTTTGTGCCTGCCTTTTCAGCAATACCAGTGTTTCGCTGCTGGCTAACTCGCGGAGCAGTTGGGAATTACTTATTTAACAGATAACATTTCTTCTGTTGTCAGCACAAAAAAAAACGGAGCTTG
>NC_137914.1:22030663-22038163 GCF_963457725.1 Sprattus sprattus
GGGGTAAGGGAGGCGAAGAGAAAGGATGGAGAGTTTGCAGTCACAGTTTAGAAATCAAGACTGGAGTGGTGAGAAACTTTCTTCACTTTCACCAGTCTGCTGTTTCCAGCATCACGCACCAAAACCAATTCGCATAAGAGCTCCCGTGTGAAATTGCATGCCATCAGACTTGCCTTCGTGCCAATGTATTCCAAACCTGGCATCAAAGAAAAAGCCTCTCATCCAGTGAATGTCGCTCTACTGAGGAAAAAAAACAACACAGTCAGCTGCTAGGACTAAACTATTCACGTCAAAGCTCTGTTGAGCGTGCATGGACTCACTTTCTCTTTTTCTTTCTCTCCTCCTTCTCTTTCTGTCTCTCACTCTGTCTCTCTCTCTCTCAGACACACACACACACACAGGAACAGGGAGAAGCTATAGACAGTCTGGGGTAGCATACATGACTGGCTAATGCTCCGAGTGAAGAGCATGTCATGTTGGGCTCTCAGGGGCCCCTGTGGGAGGTAGGCTGGGAGATGAAGACAGTTCGCAGACACCCACTTCAGAGGGACCCGTTTGATATGCAGATTTCAGATGCCCCATAGACCGCTCGTCACCCGCGCCCGCTAAACTCGTTAGCATTCCGCGCCATTAAGGCAAAATGCAAAACAACACATAAACGGCCTCCTCGGCTCCCGACGACAGTTGCAGAGTTGTAATAATACAGGGGTAAACTTTTATTTGCCATGAAACAAGATCATCAACAACAACAATAACCAAAAGAAAAAAACTATTAAAATAGAGTCTGGTCGACCTGGCAGCTCCTAGCGATGACTTGCACTAGTCCTCGTAATCTTCCGCCCTTCTAAAGCGTCGGCAGTACTCCCTATACACTGCGTGAGTGTGAAGCCACTGTGATACACTGTTGGGGGAGGGCCCGTCACTTGCTCCTCCTGTCAGCCTCGTAACAGAGGCAGTAGTGTCTATCACCACGTCAGTGCTGATATACAAACTTTCTCTCTGACTGGGGTGCTTACGGTAATTCTATTAATTCTGTCAGTCTCCATTGGGCCTAGCCGCTCTAGTGAGTCTCTCCGTAGCTACACCTGACTCAGCCTGCCATATCACAGCACAGAGGGGAGGCCGTGTGTTTGCTTTTAGTATTGATGTACAGTAGATGTGCTGCCAACACACACACACTCACACGCGCTGACACAACTATTACGACCGTGCTGCAGCCTTCACATAACCATACAGCAGATTAGGGAATCAGCGAACATAAGCTAGTTTGAGGTGAGCTCCTACTTTTTGCAGTGCAAATACTAATTACAACACTCACCGCCTGCTTCTTTGTGTCCTGACATTTCTCATCTATTATTTAGCTTTTCATTTGGCAGTTTGAGTTTTGCTCTCATTTCGAGGCGACTAAACGGCTCCGACGGCTTTTCATTCATTACACCCAAATCCTGCCCCCTGAGTCAACAGACAGCATGCTGAGGCCAACCATTAAACAGGCAGCTCATATAAAGCACTTTAAAACCTGCCTTTTATCTCTACCCTCTAATATATACGTAATTGTGTGTTGCGCGATCTGTCGCTTGTTTTTGTCATCGGTGCAAGGAAAGGCTGTGTGTAGACCTTCCCTGAACCTAGATTAGCCGTCTATTTTCGAGGAACGTACATTTTGACAAACGGCCAACCCGTGAGAAGAACTACGGCCGAGATGTTTCTCGGCACAAATTACTGATACACCGCTTTTCCATGCTCTATGGAGAGAAGCAACTATTTTTCTGAATGACCCACAAAATCCTATAATGATATGCAATTGCGGTAAGGTAGAGAAGAAAAGCCTGTGCCTCTGCTAGGATCTATTGCTCATTGTATCTTATGTGTCATGCGAGCCAGGATCAATCCCAATCAATAGTCTATTAATAGACGAGTTGCGGCTCTGTTCAGACTGAGGCCAGGCCCTCCAATGAAAAGGCGAGAGTTCAATAGAAAGCGATACCCTCCTCTGTTAACACAGAAAGCCTCTTAATCATCTCAGTTTCCCATTGACTCTCTTCCTCTCTTCTCCCGGTGTTTTTATTTTTTATGTATATGTGTGTGTGTGTGTGTGTGTGTGTGTGTGTGTGTGTGTGTGTGTGTGTGTGTGTGTGAGATGGGGAAGTGCTCAGAGCAGTTAGTTAACCGATCCCCTCTCTCCAGGAAGCCTGAGCGTCTCTCTGCGGAGGAGGGAGGTGTGGTTTAGGGGTAGTGGCACAATGCTCTGCTGTCCCTGCTTACTGGGTCAGAGAGGGGGGTGGAGGAGAGGCATGGGGTGGGGTGGGGGCGGGTGGAAGGGTATTTTTTTAGAGCTGCCCCAAGCACTGCTGCCCACTAGATCTAGAGAGAGGAGCAATGCAGGTGAGCCCCACTGGGGGAGGGAGACATGCTAGCTGCTGAAGTGGAGCAGAGAAGAGCAGAGAGGATCTGTTCCACTACCCCCCCCCCCCCATAAGTGTGTGTGAGCATATTGTCTGTGAATGTGTGTGTCCTTGTATGCTTGTGTGTGTGTGAGCATATTGTCCGTTAGTGTGTGTGTGTGTGTGTATGTGTATGAGTGTGTGTGTGTGTGTGTGTGTGTGTGTGTGTGTGTGTGTGTGTGTGTGTGTGTGCAGTCTCTGCTCCTAGTGCTTCCTTTCGCTCCCTTCTCCTACCCCTCTTCCTCTTCCTCTTCCTCCTCCTCCTTCCCTCGAGTCTCGCACTGAGCCTTTCCGATTGGCCGTACTGCGCATCACATGATCCCGGCCGGCGACTCTAGCGGGGACACCGCCCCCTCCGGCAGGACGGGGGCCGTCACATTCGTCTCTGTCAGAACGCGGCATGCCACCCATTCATCAGCGGCTGCCAGCCATCGCCCGCCTCCTCTCTCTACCCCCCCCCCCCCCCCCCCCCCTCTGCTGCGAGCACGTGGCCCAGGCCTGCCTGCATTATAAATATACACTGGGAGTAGCCCAGCGCCAGTGAGCAGGCCCACACTGATGTATTTATTTATTAGAGCTTTCATTACCCTGGAGGGGAATCACAATGCACCGCCACAGTGTGCTGTTGCAGCTCAGGCAGTCAATTCTGCTAGCCTTTGTGGTATTGGGAATTTTGGGCGATGGTGGAGGTGGCGGAGGTTGCAGTGTTAGCGGTGTTAGCGGTGGGGGTGGCGGGTGAGTGTGAGAGCTTTAGTCCCTCCTCATACCTGGAAAGAGACCCCGTTCCATTTCCCTGAGCTGTATTTGCGATAAAGAGGCTCGTGCTGGCTGGATCGCTCACTTGTTCGCTCACGCACACATGCACGCCGGGGCTTCGGTGCAATTCCAGCGCCACAGACTTTCGATTGAGAAATTTGGCCCGGCTCATAACCCCTCCCCTGGAGCGGATTCCCATTCAATCTTCATATGAATACGCGCAAAGAGGCCGAAAAGCTCCCCGCCGCTTTATGCCCCATTCACTGTTCCTCAAATGGTTTTTTAGCCCTCCTCATTTCAAACAATGGCTGTGAATACCTCCATTCGGGGCGTGACCGCCTGCAGATTCTAAAGCAATCTTGACAAATCAAGCAGCTCGGGCTGTTCGAAACCTCCAAGTTCAATACTGTCTGCAAAACTTAGTATTATTGATCCCCGAGATGGTAAATTCAATATAGTCTAAAGAAGTTAGAATTGTGGATCTACAAGCCAAGCAATTCAATAGTGTTCAACTCAAGCAGTAGTGGGGATCTAGGCACTGTCTGATTCAATACACCAAGCTGTGAAGAAGGGCCTAGCCAGTCTGGAGGAGCCAACAAATGCAATACGGCTAGATGAGAAAAGGGGATGGGGGCCGAGAGGGGGGATTATTTGAGTCAACAAATGTAATACTGCCACTATCCCCTCATATGTTCTGGCAACTAGATTTAGTGCGAGGAGGTCCCCCTCAGCACCCTAGGGCCCTGGAGTTTATCCTAAGCAAACCAGCGGCCTTTATTGCATCTTTCTCAGGTGCCAAGCCAAGCCCGGCTTTAATTATGACAAATCCACACCATGTGGTTTCAATGTCTGCCAGTAATGAGGGATGCTTAATCGAGAATTGTACAAAATGTCTCCCATCAACAAGACAAGGGAAAAGAGACGGGGTGTGGGGAAAAACAACCAAAAAAACGGCAACAAAAAAAGAAAAACAGCAACCCAAAACAACATGCAATTGCCTTTGTCAGGAAGCATTTGTTTCAGAACTGGATCGTTTAAAATGAAGCCGTGTTTAATGATTATATCCAGAGGGAGGACACAAAGAAACTGGGAGTGTTGCTTCTCTTTGGATCTCACCCGCGCGGCTTTTCTAATAAGGAAGTAGAGAAGTGTGTGTAATGTGCGGCGGCGGCGGCGATCCTCCCAGTGAGACCGTGCCAACAGGAGCTTGGAAGCGGATGATTTCTGCTTATCTGACCCAGGACGTTCATCACTGGAGCCAAATTAATTAAAGCATAAATTAGCAGACGATAACGGCAACTATTGTACAGTGAGGAACAAGATAAAAGTGATACATGCCACTCAAGAGGACACGATCATTTCAATCATCACGAACAATTTTAATTCATTTATTTATGTTCCTTCCTTATTTATTTTGCGAGCCACGCCAGGGCGTCGGTATCACTATCGCTAACTACCAGAGCAAAGTAACTCATTTAAATATCCAATGCGTTCTCTCAAGGCATTAGGATGAGGAAGTGCTCGGTAAAAATGAAGAGGAGGGGTTGCCAAGGAGATAAGCTTTTTTAATTGCGAGTTTTGTTTCTTAATTTGTGACCAATGACATCCAAATTGCCCATTAAATGGAAATGTGTGTGTCAACTGGGCTCTGGGTAGGAGGTGAACATGATGAGCATGCTCATTGCAAAGAAGTTTGCGCTCCGAAAACAACAAAAAAACACACAGTATAAAATGGATGCTGCGCTTGTAATCCAAGCCACTAACAACTCTTGTCAGACAGCTGATAAAACTAAGCTGTAGGCAGATCGGGCACCAGTAATTCAAACAGTAATGTTTCAAGACTCTCTTCTTAAAAAATGGACTACAGAAATCCTGCTCGCACTCAGTTTTTGGGGAGGCTATTTTCGAATCCTCCTTCCTCTTATGTTCCCCTTCTTCTTCTCTATTATTTCCCCTTCCCTCCCCTCTCCTCTTCTCACTCTCTTTCCCTTTCTTTCTCTATGCATCTTCCCTCACACAGTATCGATGCTAAATCTATTTGGAAATGCTGCTGGGAGCAATTGAGTGGAAATGGGTTTGGGAGCATCTTGAAAAGTGCGTCAGTCATGAGAATATGAAGATTCTGCACAAAGAGACTGGTTAAATAGCAATGTGCCTATCGAGCGGCAGCCTACAGGAGTCTATGCAATATAGCAGATAGGGGAATGTTGACAGTAGGGCTAGAAGTCACTTTAGGCTGCTGCCTTTGCCTTAGTGCTCAAGAGGAATCTCCCTTGGCAGAATGAGTGAATAAAAGCACACACACTCTTGTTGCCACTGTGACTGGTGAGCATTGAGTGCTTCTCCAATGATACAGAGGCTATGAGAGTGAGAGTGCCACCATGCAGGGGGAGAACAGCCAGAGAGCCAAGATGGTGGGAAGCATCTTCCCTTTTACCCCGTTATGTTAACGAGACGACTCGCAAGTGACACCGCTAGTTTCGTTGTGTGTGTGTGTGTGTGTGTGTGTGTCTGGGTGTGTGTGGGTGTGTGTATGTGTGTGTGTGTATGTGTGTGTGTGTGTGTGTGTGTGTGTGTGTGTGTGTGTGTGTGTGTGTGCGTGTGTGTGTGTGTGCTTGTGTTTGTCAGACAGCGATAATGTGAGCTCAGCACCGAGCACTCCTGCACCTCAAAGAGAGAAAGCATTCATTTCCATGACTTTGACTTTATTACGCATCAAAGATAAGTTTCTCTTCCCAACGCACGGCACTCTATTTGTCAATGTCACCGCATAAAGGAGAGGGGCAACTTATTCATGCCAAACATGCCTCCGGTTTCAACTTTTGGTCGGCCCTCTGAGCGCTCTTTTTTAATTAAACGAGGTTTCCTTTCTTCTCTGTCTCTCTCTACCCCCTCAATTTTTTTTTTTGGCGGTAGTGCCGCTCTGATACCATTTCCCACCTCCGTGCATGCGGAATCCAGAGAGGAGTCAGTCACGATAACGTATCTTTCAATTACCGCTTTTATTGTGACTACCATCCCAGTCACCATTCAAGAAGTCGTCTCTCTCTCTTCCCTCACACCGGAGCATACCTGGAAATTGAAAAAATGACACATGGGGCTGCATAGAGACGACTCCATGAATTCCTCTCTGCACACGCCACCAAGGGCCGTGGGCCGGCTGTTTTTTATCTGTGTTGGGGGTTGGGGATGGAAGGGGGGGGGGTGGGCAAGAGATGAGCAGGAGAACGAGCAGGAGAACGGGGGTATGGGTGATGTGTGGGACAGGGTGCAAGAAGATGGGGGCGACTGACCGACCTTCCCCCACCCCATGCCACCTCCCACAACCTCGCCCTGACTCAAATTGACAGCGGGGCAGATTGAGGAGTAAGATTAGCAGCCTCTTTCTCACAGAAGGCCAGAGAGATACAGTAGGCAGAATGAATGGCCGTGTCATGTTGTCAATGGTGTAACCTTGGCAACAGAAGAAATACTATTTTTGTACCCTGCTGGCCACCGGGGTGGCGAGGACGTCGGCAAAGTCAAGAGGCCTGTCCGGCAAGAGGATGGTCAAAGAAACATAAGAGAGATGCACACACACTCACACACACACACGCACACACACACACACACACACACACACACCAGACTTGACTGACCAGAATGTTCACTTCTTGGCAATGCTAACAGTGCTATAACCAAAGTATTATTAATTCATGCCCATTTCTAATGTGCTTGTTTAGTAAATCCTGTCTTAGATGAGGATGAGGTTCAGTTAAGGCCTTTAAGAAATTGAGGCATGATATCCAGACCATCCCCCAAAATCTTTAACCACGGCAGGAGTTGGAAGCTCTTCATCTCGACTCCTCTTTAGTTCAAGCCAACAAGAAAACACAATGTTTTTTCCCCGCCATAAACTAAATCTAACAGAGCAATCAAAAAGTTGAACTTCTCCATCGTCTACATACATATCCCATGCTCCACTGCCAACAGAAGGCACAAAGTGGTAGCATTGTGTCATAAAGCGCGTTGACAAAATGCCCGTCGCAGAGGAACTGTAGCAGGACAGCGTGGCTCTCTCTCCCACCGAGCACACAAAGGCCTGGCGGACGCAACACGCCTGGCATGATGACAAACTCGCACTAACAGAAACCGAGTAAATACTGTTTGGAGAAAAACCTCCGTTATAAAAGACCCAACTTCATTCCCAAGCAGTGCACATTTCATCAAAGGGGGCATGAATTCCAATTGGATTCTTTATCAAAGCTAAAACAGAACGTGTTATATCCATAAAGCGTGAGTGTGGTTTACCTCTTTACTG
>NC_137914.1:22043163-22048163 GCF_963457725.1 Sprattus sprattus
AGTGTGATGCTAGCAGGGGGGGGGGGGGGGGATTACACCTAAACCTCCATAAAGGGGAGGAGCCTAAAGTTCACAGTCGGGGGATGGACCTATTAACCTTGGCTGCGGCTTTAAATGTCATTATTTTCGCTGACGGCTCAAAAGGGAGCCAGAGAAGCTGTTCTCCTGGCAACAAGGCATGTAAATGAACCCCCCCCCCCCTCTCACACACACACACACACACACACCTCCCACCATTTTTTTTCCTCAAAAGGAAATTACTTCCCCTGAATGTTATTAATCTAAATTCTGTGTTAGCCAAATTGTTGCACATAATAAATATGGAGCAGCTTGGTGATGCTTATCTGTTGTGGCATTCTATTCAAGCACAAACATTTCCATCCTTGCACTGTGTTCCAGACTGGATGGCTGTCGTGAGGGAGACAGCTCTACCAAACCATCCGGGGCTGAGAGGGGTAGGCCGAGGTGAGAGGAGGGTGGGGGGGGGGGGGGGGGGGGGCAGTGCAGGAGTGGGAGGGGCATGTAGATACAGAGATGGGCCTAGAGTCTCTCCCTCTTGCTCTCTCCTTCTCTTCTTCCCTTTTTCTCTTTCTCTCTAACTTCCTCTCTCCCTCTCTTGCTTCCTACCTTCCTTCTCTCTCTCTCTCTCTCTCTCTCTCTCTCTTTAATAGGCTCCAGTCCAGTGCCTGTTCACATGAAGCCTGTCCACTCATGCTTCCCTCACGCGTCTTCATTGCTGCACTGTCCTTCCCTGTCAGGCTCCAGCAGCAATCCCAGCCTGCATGGTTCAACACACACACACACACACACACACACACACACACACACACACACACACACACACACACACACACACACACACACACACACACACACACACACACACACCAAACACACACACACACACACACACACACACACACACACACACACACACACACACACACACACACACACCAAACACATACAGACACACCAAGCAGGCTACCATACACACCAAACACACATACACACCAAACACACACAGGCAAACACACATGTATACATCACAAATGCACACACACATACACATACACACACACACACACACACAGGCAGATTTTAAATGTGTATTGACACATGTACATAAACGCTCAGACACCATAAGTGAGCACACACGCACACTCTCACACACAACCTCTGGACACCTCAACAAGGTTATGCGTGAAAACATGCTACAATAGATCCATAGAGCATGTACAAACAGTACTCTCCCAGGGAATTACATATGCTCAACACACACGGGACCTGACATACCACCACAGGAATAGTAACCCAAACACACACAAGCTCTCTCTCTCTCTCTCTTTTACACACACACACACACACACACACTCTAGCGTCTGAAACCCTGGCATCTGCACTGCTCATCCTGTAGCCAGTGAAGGGAGATAGAGAGAGAGAGAGAGAGAGAGATAAGGAGAGAGAGAGAGGGAGAGATGGAGAGAGAGAGAGAAAGAGAGAGAGAGAGAGAGAGAGAGAGAGAGAGAGAGAGAGAGAGAGAGAGAGAGAGAGAGAGAGGGAGACCAGACATAATAAATCCCTGGCCTGCCTTATTAAAATAAGCAGCCTTGACAGAGAGATCATTTGCATGCGCCACATCGCCAAATACCAGAGAGTGTCTCCAAGTGTGTGTGTGTGTGTGTGTGTGTGTGTGTGTGTGTGTGTGTGTGTGTGTGTGTGTGTGTGTGTGTGTGGATGTGTGTGTGTGTGTGTGTGTGGGTGTGTGGGCAGGGGGCTGGTTCTGATACTGCAACACAGAGGAGCAATGTAATTATCATGCTGGGAAGATTTGGCCCTTTAAATTATGTATCATAGCACAATGTATGAAGCAAAGCAGGTTTTCAGTGCACTGTAAGCATGTGGCTGGATGGTAATTGGAGGTGTTTGTTTGTGTGTGATGAGCCGGCGGTGGCAGTGATCAGGAGAGCCTGGGTGGGGAGGGGATGTTTGGGTGTGTGATATACAGTATGTCTGTGCAGATTTGAATTTGTATGAGTGTGTGTGCGTGTTTGTGTGTGGGTGGGGCTGTTGGTGGCTGTCTGGCAGAGGTGGGAATAATTGTATGTATGTTAGCGGGGAGGTGTTGGTAGTCAGTGTCTGTGTGTGTGTGTGTGTGTGTGTTTGTGTGTGTGTGTAAGAATAACATTGCATTATCCAGCCTACATGGGTTTATGTGCATGTGTCATTGTGGATGGGGATGCAGAGTTGTTGGTGTGGGTGTGTGCGTGACAGAAAGAGAGAGAGAGAGAGAGAGAGTGTGTGTGTTAGTATATGATTTTCTCTCTGAATGGACACGTCTCTTAGAGGAGATGGTGATGAGCTGGCGGTAGTGGCCGTGTGCTGGTGGTAGTGGTGGTGGTGACAGCAGCAGCAGCAGCAGCGGTGGTGGCGGCGGTGGTGGCGGTGTCTCCTCCTCGCGCCGCTGCCGGCTGGCTGGCTGGCTGGGCTGGGCTGATTATGCAGGTGTAATTGCACACGCACAGGGGGAGCACAGCCTCAAGGTCAGAGTGGCGAGCCTCATCAGCCACAGCCCGGTATCAGTTTAATTAACTCCTCTGAGGGGCCCGCCAAAAAGGCTCTCCATTAAAAATGCAGCGGGGAGAAGAGACACATGTACTGTATGTAGGCATCCCTACGCCCACAGAGGGAAGGGAGGGAGAAGAAGAATCAAAAACCGCACTCAGAGCACCACACATGGGCCTACTCAGTCATGTATGAGAATGTGTGGATACATATCTCTGCTCCAACCCGCGCAGATATATCAGACATGATTACTAATGTCAGAGGGCCTCAATTCTGCCCATATATTTGGCCCATTAGGAAAATATTGTGGCGATTCATCAAGAATCTGCCATTCAGCCATAAATCTTGCGGTCAATAAATACAGAGAGATAAGACGTCAAAAGCAAATATTGCACAAACGCGCAGCGCCACAAGTGCGCGGGGAGGGGCTATTCATCTTGCGTGCGCGTGTGAGGGTGGGCCTCTGATGGGCGAATACTAATCCACTTGAGGATTGGAACGACACATGGACAGATAGAAATAGGGATGGAGAGAGAGAGCGCATGTGTGTCTGGCTGTACTGGGCCTTTATGTAAATGGGAGATTGAACGGTGCTACCTCAGCAGAGCCAACTCAGAGGGGGTTAGCCAGCGTAGAGAGGCTGGGAGGGAGGAGAGCTACAAAAAAAAGAGAGAGAAAAAGAAAGAGGGAGAGAAAGAGGGAGAAAAAAAGAAAAATGACTGGGTGAAGACGAGAGTGCAGAGCCACACAGAGCGCTGAGGTGGCTTGTCTGACTGCCTGCCTGACTGCCATGGCTGTACTGGGACCAGACGCTGGGAAGCATGACTCCACACTTCACCGGGCCCAACCGGACTGGGCTGACCCTCAGAACAGAACCTTGGAGAAAAAACTCTCTGGACAGCCACAGCAGCGCCGCTTCAGTCGGCCAGGTAAACTGGATTGGGTGGTGAGCAAGCACTCTGAATTTAAATGCAACACAACTTAGTCTACACGGGGTGGCACTCACCAACGGACACTGCAGTTTAGGTCTTTTGCACTGAAACATGGACGCCTGGTCTGCAGGTCCAGTTGAGTAAGTGCATAGTGAAACCCACTCCAAATAGAAAATGAACTCAATGTATCAGCCTCAGTGAAATTCAGGCTAGGTGAACAGACTAATGGTTGAGAAGGACGGGTGCCCAAAAAATCCCCAAAGAGCGAGGAACAGCCTGAAGGAGAACACAGAAGACTGCCGACAGCAGCAGAGCCCTGAGCTGGGGAGTTGAGCTCCCCCTCTCGGTGTCCAAAAGGGCGCACTGCTGAAGCTCTGGCGCCCAAACTAATAAGCGATTCAGACAACCTACGCACCCCCGCAGCCCAAAAAAGTGCCGTTAGCTCCTGCTTTATGAGCCTATTATCAGGCTTGTTGCCTCGGCCAGACGCTTTGTTGGGGGTTGTCGAGGACAGATTTGTATCACATTGTTTGTGGATCAATCCAGAACTTTAATTAGCTGGGGGTCAGGCCGGACAGACTGTGAGCGTCAGGTAAAAGTCATCAGAAAGGGGCTCCCAGGTACCTAGGCAGGCCTAATCTCCTCGCCCATCGCACCCAAATTAAAGCAGCAAATGGGAAATTGATTTCTAGTCCCCTGTCCATTGCGGTATCTCCCTTTGTCTTAAGGACATTAAGGGCTGGGTGTGCTCCTTGCCTAAGCTGTTCTTTAAAACAGTCATTATTGATACTGAGACCGGGTGCTGGCGCCCAGCCAAGGCTAGGGCCTCGGCCCAGAGAGAGCACCGGCATTTAGAAGACAGGGCTTTCACACCTGACTGAGGGAGAGTATGGGGTGAAGTCGACCCTGAGACAGAGGCTACCTCTTCTCCTGCCAAACACCCCCCCACCACCACCACTATCCCCACCCTCCATCTCCACCACCACTGCCACCGCCGGCTCACCTCCAGTCACGGGAGCTCCAGGTAATTGGACCGCCCGGTGTCTGCGTTTTGCCTCAGATCTCTCTCCATCTGCGGAGGGGGGAAGAACTTGGCGACAGGCGGGCAAAAAGTGAGTCAGCAAAAGTGTGGAGACAGACGCGAAAGCGAAGCCTCTTCCCCCTGCTGAAATCATATGGAATCTAATAGAGTATAATCCATTTCCCTCCCGATATGTCACCTCTCCCAGATCTCCCCTTCGCTCGTGTACCGTTGATGCCTCCACTTATGGCAGAACACTATTTGTCATTCTAATGAAGTTCTCAGAGGGAAAACATTTTCCCCAGAAAACATTTCTCAAGAAGTCAGCAGGGGTGTGTGTGTGTGTGTGGTGTAAAAAATGTGTGTGGCTTGTGAGCGTGATGTGTTTGCATGTGTGTGTTTGTGTATTAGTGTGTGTGTGTGTGTGTGTGTGTGTGTGTGTGTGTGTGTGTGTGTGTGTGAATGTAAAGTTGGCAGCGTGA
>NC_137914.1:22055663-22073163 GCF_963457725.1 Sprattus sprattus
CTCGTCGCGCCCGCCACCTCCTCCCTGCCTTCCATCCCCTGCCACGACCGAGATGGGAAAAGCTATTTTTACTGGGGGGCGGGGGGGGGGGGGGGGTATTTGTTTGCTTGTTTGTTGCTTCTTCTTCACTCTCTTTCATCTTTGTCTTTCAAGGCTGCCCCCTTCTCTCCTTTTCCCCCGGCTCCCCAGAGGGTGCGAGAGAGGGAGAGAGAGAGAGAGAGAGAGAGAGATGGAGGAGAGGGGAAGAGAACAGGGGATGGGGAAAGAGACCGAGGGGGCCCTTTGAAGGATGGAGGAGAATTGAAATGGGCTGGTGGTGAAATGTGAAAAGGGGTGAGATGAAGAAAGCCAATCTGCCTGCCTGTAAGGACACGCAAGAGAGACAGAGAAGAGAAAGAATAGACTGAGAGAGAGAGAGAAAAAGAGAGAGGGAGATCAAGTGAGAAGAGAGAGGTGGCGACGACAATGGATAGAAAAGAAGGGAGGAGAAAGGGAACAAGAGCAAAGTGGATTGACAGGGTGAGAGGAGGGACAGAGAGTAAAGACAGGTAGGGCATTCAAACCACCTCCATAACATCTCTAAGAACCACAACACAAGGATTCTTTCTCACTGCAGCACATTAAAGCATTTTCCAATAATATTCCCTAAAAATAAACGGATAAACAAATGACAATTCCCAAGTTATCGGCAGCAGAGCCACCACCGGGAGGCACTGTAGATGAGAAGCAGCCGCTCCCAACGAGAGCTGACTGAGTGTTGTTTCCACATCAGCTGAAGACGTCAGCATACTCAGCACGCACCACCACATTAAAATAGTACCATGTGACTGACAGAAGCCTGTAGTGAAACGATACCATAACAAATCTCCTCTCACTCGTTAAGAGCACAGAACACAAGAAATGAGGTTTGTGATGATGATGATGATGATGATGATGATGATGATGATGATGGCTCTGATGGAAGTTTTAAATGCAAAGCTGACTCATTCCATTCTTTTTTTTTTACATCCCCCTTTTTCTGAATTCTCCAAAGGTGGCTAAGGATCTCACTGACACACTCCACGCAGATTTGTAATTAAGATCTTCCTTGCTTTCATCACTCTACTTTGTTGCTCCGATTCAATCGCTTTTTTTATCTCACTGTCTTCTGTCTTCGTTTGCTTACTCTCCAGATTGCGGCTGTCATAATTACACTAGCAGGAGCGAATCAAAAGAAATGAGGAGAGTTGGATAGATAAAGGAGAGGTAGAGAGAGAGAGGGGGAGAGAGAGAGAGAGAGAGAGAGAGAGAGAGAAAAGGAATCACAGATATGTAATGAGAGAAAGGAAAGTTAAGAGGAGAAGATAAAAGCAGAGAAGAAAAGCAAAGAGAAGATAAGAGAAGAGAAAAGAAAAGTCAAAAAAGTAAAGTAGATACAAAAATGTGAAGACAAGATAGAAAAGTGGAGAAAGGAGAGGAGAAGAAAAGAGGAAAGAGAGAAGGATGCAAAACTATGAGAACATATACATCTCCTCTGATAAAATCCAAAAGGAGAACCCCACGCAGGAGAGAGAAAAAAGCAAGACCCACCCATTCTTTTATTTCCGCTCTTCCCCCTCCCTCCCTCCCTCCCATCTCCTTCTTTTCAACCTCATCTCTGATGAGACTGTCATTTATTTGCTTGCTGGTTAATTTATTTTGTGTGCTCTGGGGGCATGCAAATAATATAATAGCTGAGGTGGGGTTTTTTTCTCTCTCTCTCTCTCTCTCTCTCTCTCTCTCTCATTTCTTCCCTACCCCCCTTTCATCTCTCCACTGGACATCCCTGGTGAGTTTGAGCTCAGGGAGAGAGTACAGTAAATATTAATCAAGCTGTTGACGATGGGTCCATCTAGCCCTGTGTTTAGCGCACTATAGCATCTGTACAGCAGGCAACCCAGGCCCCCCAAACAGATCTTGGGAATACAGTAGAGCCCACATCCCTGCCCTGGTCCAGATGTCCTGGCCTATCTGCCCATGTGCTGTGGGGTCTACACCTTTGAGCTCTAGGGGAACTAGTAGTGCATGGATGGCTGTGTTTCACACTGGGTTTTATCTTTCAAAACATGGCTCCTCTTGGTAATGGTGTGTGGCCCTAAGTGGTTGGTCTTTGTGTGTGTGTGAGTGTGTGTGTGTGCGTGGGCGTTTGGTTGGTGTGTGTGTGTATATTTGTGTGACTTGGGTGAGAGTGTGTGTGGGGGGGGGGGTCCTACCACCTCTGAAAGCTTCCTGTTGCTGTGGGCCGAGTCGATAAAGGGCCAGTGAGGAGGTCTGCTCTCCCAGGAGCAGCCAGAGGGCCTTGTCTCTTCACAGAGTTCTTACAGGTGATAAAAGGCTGTGTTTATCAAGCCGGCGCAGGGGAATAATGTACCGCTCTCTCCAGCCAGATCTCCTCCTCTCCTCCTCCTCCCCTCTCAGCTCGTCTCCTCCCTGCACTCCTCTTTCTCTCTCCAACCGTAGAAACTCATTAAATCCCTCTATTCCCACTTCCCCCAAGCCTGTGTCTCTTTTACAGATCCCCCTATCTATCTATCTTTCTGTCGCTCTCTCTATCTCATCAACTACTTCTCACAAAGTGTCTGCCACCTTCTTCTGTTCTTTCACACCCCAGCAGGTCTTCCCCTTTACCTCTCGGTGGCTTTTTGTCCATGTGACTCCTCCCCCACGGGGCATTGTGGGATACTGGAGGTCCCCTGCCTCCACGGAGGGTGTGAAGGCTACTCTCGCCTCCGTCCCCAGACCCTCCCCTGAAACACACACCTGCCTACCCCCGAGCCTTAACCTTTTACTTACTTACTCCACAAAGAGAAACTGAGCAACATGAGATGGAGGAAGTGTGTGTCTGTATGTGTCTGTGTGTGTCTGTCTGTGTGTGTGTGTGTGTGTTTGTGTGTAAGTGTGTGTGTAAGTGTGTGTGTGTGTGTGTGTGTGTGTGTGTAAGTGTGTGTGTAAGTGTGTGTGTGTGTGTGTGTGTGTGGGTTAGGGTGGTGAGGGACTTGTCATGATTGACACAAAGAACAAAAAAGAAGAGAAAAGAAAACAGAATGTGGAAGCCGAGGCCATGCTACACTCCCTGTGCCCCCTCCCCGATCCCCCCTCTAAAATAATCAATTCTACCCTGCCCTCCATTGCAACGATGTGTTGGTTCTTTTTCTTTTATGTGCATGGAACGGAAATAACAGGAAGGACATTATTCGTCAAAAACCTATTGGTCCACTCCACCTGAACAGCAGTTGCCTGGGAATATAACCACTGACAAACAACCGCTATTTACATGTCAGGTTTATATGTTGGCTCAGTTTCCTTTAGTGCAGAAATTGAAACCAACCTCTGCAGCCGAAGCGGAATGACTATTCGAAAGAAGATGTAGGTTTCCTCTCGCTCCTTCTTCGAGACTTGTCTTCTGAAGCCCAGGCCTTTTGCTGATATAACGACTAAAGTGAATTTTATTTCTTTAGACAAATGTCGAGCATTGCTTTAGTGTGAGGCTAGCATTTCCAACCCACTTGCACCCACGGTGTAACGTGCAGGCTCAATGCACGCAACATAAAGGGGAGGCCACGCTGGTTTTAGAAGAATAAATATTTTATTAAAAGGATAAGGCTTCTTCAAAGTAAAAGGAATGCAAAAGTGTGGTGCAATTCAGTATTGTGAGGAGTAAACCAAAGTGTCGTGCAAAGTCAGTTTAGGGGTTAACAAACGAAAAGATAACGAGATCAAATCATGGCAACAAAGAACCAAACACAAACCCAAGTTCCTACGAACAACCAAAGAACAAACACGCCAAAGAGCCAAAAATGCCGGGAGGACCAGAGCAGCCTTGACTGCTGGCTGGTCATGGCTTATGTAGCCCAGCTAATCAGGAAGCCACCTGTCCTCAATCATCCAAGCTGATCAGGAACACACCTGTCCTCAATCATCTACTGCAGAGACAGAGAGGTGGAGAAAAGCAGGCAGAGATAACAGGCATGACTCATAGGGCGGGGCCTAGACCCGCCAGGGTCGTAACATCCCCCCCCTTAAAACAGAAGCCCACCTTAATGGGATTCTGTACTATTTAAAACAATACTAGACTGTCCACGTCACAAATTACAAACCATCCAACAACTCATACTGGGGCCAGAATGTAACAATACCACCTCACTCACACACTCACGCTCACCAGCCACACAACCTGATGCCCCCCAGCAATTCCAGGCCCTGGAAAAGTAATCTAAGAGGGACAGGGGAAGAGACAGGAGAGGAGAAATAAGTGCATGTCAGTGCATCGGAGAAGAACGATAACATCTGTGATCACCCTCAGTGACAGCATATTTCCCAATGGGAAAGGTTAGGGTTAGAGCTACCATATTTCTACATAGCTCCTAAGGAAAGAATGGGTTAGAACTACCAGCTTCACTGGCTAGTTCCCAAAGGACAAATTGAACTACCAGACTCACTGGCTAGTTCCCAAAGGACAAATTGAACTACCAGACTCACTGGCTAGTTCCCAAAGGACAACTTGAACTACCAGATTCACTGGCTAGTTCCCAAAGGACAAATTGAACTACCAGATTCACTGGCTAGTTCCCAAAGGACAAATTGAACTACCAGATTTCACTGGCTAGTTCCCAAAGGACAAAGAGGTTAGAACTACCAGCTTCCCTGCATAGATCCCAAAGGAAAGAGAGGGTAAGGGTTAAACTGCCACTAGACGTGATCACCAATCATTTTTTCTCCAAAGGCCCAGACGCGACAGTGCACAATCATCAATTAAGCACAGGTGTAGTGCCACCCATTCATAAAACCCAAAGACTAGAGCTGCCCCGCATCTATCTCAAAAAACAGTCCTAGCTATTTCCAGTGCTAGTCTTCAATGTGCCCACCTGCAATTGAGTTGCTAAGCAACCCCAGCGCGTACGACACACCCATGAAAAACAACAAACTAAAATAAGAAAGGCAAAAAAACAAACAGCGGTAAGCGCTCTTCACCTGCGCAGGGGTTCACATTAGCTCGGTAGGGTATAACCTACCATCCCCCACCCAGTTACCAACTACACCTGTACTCAATGTTCACCAGTACGCACACGGCGCACTCTGCCTGCAGCACAAGCCAAAAGCTGCAGTCTCTTTAAAAATGGCTCTCCTCCTCCACGGCAAACAAAAGAAGTCAAACTAATTTGCCAGCAATTAACACAATCAATTTCCAAACAAAAGGCTACTCAATGAAATTCTTAACCAATTTACCAAAATGTACTTTCCATTTAAATAATTCTCTAATTTTCCAGCGTGGGTCTCCCCAATACTTTTTCCTAGACTGGCAATTTACGCCCGTCAGCACCAACGGCCAATCATACCATCACCAATTTTAACTGACAGCTTTACAACCACTATTTTGGCTACTTAGTGGATGAAATCGGTCTTACCTGATTCTGAAAAAAAAAATGATACTCAATTATGGAACAATCCCGGACGAGCCCCCATATGTAACGTGCAGGCTCAATGCACGCAACATAAAGGGGAGGCCACGCTGGTTTTAGAAGAATAAATATTTTATTAAAAGGATAAGGCTTCTTCAAAGTAAAAGGAATGCAAAAGTGTGGTGCAATTCAGTATTGTGAGGAGTAAACCAAAGTGTCGTGCAAAGTCAGTTTAGGGGTTAACAAACGAAAAGATAACGAGATCAAATCATGGCAACAAAGAACCAAACACAAACCCAAGTTCCTACGAACAACCAAAGAACAAACACGCCAAAGAGCCAAAAATGCCGGGAGGACCAGAGCAGCCTTGACTGCTGGCTGGTCATGGCTTATGTAGCCCAGCTAATCAGGAAGCCACCTGTCCTCAATCATCCAAGCTGATCAGGAACACACCTGTCCTCAATCATCTACTGCAGAGACAGAGAGGTGGAGAAAAGCAGGCAGAGATAACAGGCATGACTCATAGGGCGGGGCCTAGACCCGCCAGGGTCGTAACAACGGTGACTCAGAATAAGTTTCTCTAACCTTGCAACATTGTACAACTGTGAGACAAAAGCACAAGTCTTCGGCGATGCTCACAGTAGGTTATCTTAACAGCCCTCCAGCTCAACTAAAGTGCATTAAAGTGGAAATGTGTTCTTTTCCATTAGACATTGTGCTTACAGAGATTAGCTTAAGGTTATTTGTTTTTTGGTATAGACATCTGTTCTGTCCAGGTGCCCTATCGGCTCTTTAAATTGGGTTGGATTCTTATCGAGAATTATTGTTACACCTCTCTGCAAAGAAAAAAAAAAACTACTTCTCGCCAGGTCACGCCATTTTATGTATAGGCACACTGGGCATTTGTCAATTTACATGTCATTGGCTGAAAACTTTGAGTAGGAGGTCCCTTTCGGGATGAACACGAGTGGAATAATCGTAGGAGACAGGGTCGTTGCCAAATTCCGGGAAAGCTGAAAAGAATCCCGTCTTGCGCGAGAACCTCAGCAGATGCCAATCAGGCGATATGAGAGACAGCCTTGGGTCTTGCGAGAGAGAGAGAGAGAGAGAGAGAGAGAGAGAGAGAGGGTGTAGTTCAATGTGAAGGCAAGGACGCGCCTCCACCGAGGACGAAGCGCACAATGCAACAGACAAAAATAAAACACAATCAACTCAAACAACGCCGCTCTGTGCCGCGCTGTGCTGTGACCCCATTGAGTCTCTCGGCTTTTCAGGAGCTCTCCCTCCCTCCCTCCCTCCCACTATCTCTACTTCTCTCTTTCTCTATCTGTGTATCTCTGCCTCTCTCTCTCTTTCTGCCTCTATCTGCTGAACTCTCTCTATTTGTGTTTCTCTCCCTCCCTCATTCCCTCCCTCCCTCTCTTTCTCCTTTATTTTTCTTACCGTTTATCTTCAGTCTTTCCTCCTACCATCATAAGTCTGTATGAATTCAAAAACAACTGTCTGGCGTTCTCCATCTGTCTTGCTTGTTTTGCACCAGGTGGAGAACACCCCTGCATGCCTGCTTGCCAAGAGGCCGGGCCTCCTTCACCGGCCCCCTTCACAGAGCGAGCCATTCCTCACCGCCAGAATGACGCCTCAGCGGCACACAAACAGGAGCCATGTGCCTGCCGCTCGGTTACGCCTAATGCGCTTTAGAATTCTGCAGTGGAGAGTCTGTGCAAGGTCCACATCCTGTACTTGTCTGTCCCTTGTCTCTCTCTTGTGCACGCACACACACACACACACACACACACACACACACACACACACACACACATTCCAGCTATTTTGACTGCATGGGTGGGCTGATTGTTGCTGGGTGGTTGATGCAGATGTCTTTAGAGGTAAACCCTTGTCAGAACACGACACACACACACACACACACACACACACACACAAACACACACACACACACACAAACACACACATTCCAGCTATTTTGACTGCATGGGCGGGCTGATTGTTGCTGGGTGGTTGATGCAGATGTCTTTAGAGGTAAACCCTTGTCAGAACACGACACACACACACACACACACACACACACACACACACACACACACACACACACACACAGCGCGCACACACACACACACACACACACACACACACACACACACACACACACACACACACACACACACAGAACCATATGAAGAGATAAATAGTAGAAGGGAGAGAGACAGAGAGAGGGGGACTGGTTATTTTTTGGTCTCATGATGTACTGTCT
This sequence comes from Sprattus sprattus, assembly GCF_963457725.1. Taxonomy (NCBI): domain Eukaryota; kingdom Metazoa; phylum Chordata; class Actinopteri; order Clupeiformes; family Clupeidae; genus Sprattus; species Sprattus sprattus. The sequence continues at coordinate 22,063,350 of NC_137914.1, forward strand.
TTAGATGTAAACCTTGTACACACAAATACAAAAAACTGAGAGAGAGAGCGAGAGAGAGAAAGAGAAAGAGAGAGAGAGAAAGAGAGAGAGAGAGAGAGTGTGAGAGAGAAAGAGAGAGAGAGAGAGAGAGAGAAAGAGAGAGAGAGAGAGTGTGAGAGAGAAAGAGAGAGAGAGAGAGAGAGAGAGAGAGAGAGAGAGAGAGAAAGAGAAAGAGAGAGCGAGAGGAAGGGAGACAGATGTTTCATGAGAGTAACCATCCCCCATCCTCCCACGCACCTGCGCCTCAGGATAGGGAACCATTGACGTTCTCCTCCGGACCGTGGGCCTCACTGATCTCTCTGTGACTGTGGACTCTCAGCACGCTAAGCTCAGCTCCCCTCCCCTCCACGCTGGCCTGCGCCTGGTCCACTCGCCAGAGGTGCTGTGGGTGGAGACCCAGCCGTACCCATACCCATACCCATGCCCATGCCCGGCTGGCCTCACCCCCTGAATGGGAGCCCTCGCACCATCACACATCCTGCCTCTCCACAACAGACAGCAGTAGTGGTCAAAGTTCACACACACACACACACAGACACACTAAGTGTGTACATATGCGCACACAGGGTGAGGGGAGGATGTAGTTCTTGGGCCGACAGTGCACTGCTCAGGTATAAGACAAACAAACTAGCCGAAAGAATACGCTGATACAGCGTGAAAAAGAACAACAACAAAAAACAACAATTACATCTTTTCACAACTAAAGTATGCAAACCATGACGCAGAAGCGATAAAAGGTTTCGGTAGGGCCACTAGGGAATGGGAAGGGCATTTGTAAAGAAAGACAAACAAACAAACAACAAATAAAGAGCAGCATGAACATGAGTGTGTGTGTGTGTGTGTGTGTGTGTGTGTGTGTGTGTGCTCTGTGGATGTGGCCTGCTGTGCCGGCCCTGGATCAATAGCACACTCAAACGAGCAGCTGAGGGAGGTGCTCCGCGGGCCCAGCAGTCTGCCCAGCGTGGAGGCCACGCTCTTATCTGAGCGCAACAGGCGCTCACTTGGCCACCCGTGGGGTCTTGCGCGGTGGGGTCCTGCCGGGGCGCCGCTCACGCCGCAGGTGAGACTCGGATCACGGCTCAACATTCCAGCCGGGCGTTTCGGTCTGGTGCCAGCTCGGCTCATTACCACCGGCCGGCAGGGTTAGGACCGCACGGAACGTCACGTCCATGGTCCATGACAACGGAGGACGTACTCCCCACACCCACCCACCCATCACACACCACCCAGACCCAGCCCTGCCCAGTCCTGCCCAACCAAACCAGCAGAGCAGGCCAGCTCTGTAATAATGACCCTCTGGTAGCCTCGGGGATCCATACATTAGCATGGCACACAGACACAGATGACCAATAAAACAACAGCAGGGCTCCTCACTGCGGGGCCTGATCTCTCCATACCACTCCACACACACACAAACACACACACACACACACACACTCTACAGGGCTACACATTTCTGCACTCGTCCGAGTGAGCCTCAGACCCAAAGAAGCAGCCAGTGAAGTCGTGGCAGAGTCTCAGGTATGGGCCAAGACATGATGGCTGACGCAGAGAGAACACCTTTAAGGCCTGAGAGTGTGTGCTGAGCGAGGGACAGCAGCGGTCTAACAGAGGAGCACTGACATTACATTTCTTACCTGTTGGAGAACATAGGTTTTTTCATCGTAGTCCAAAATGTGGCAGGGTTGGTGGGGTGGAGTGGGGGTTGCGGGGGGAGAGAGAAAAGAGAAGAAAAAGAATGCCGGTTAGTGAATATATTTAAAGCTGAAAATATGTGCAGAGAAAACCTTGTGTGTTTGCACTTGAGTGTTTGCAGAGGCAGTGCTGTGACTGGGAGAACAAACTGTATGTTTCCTCTCCGTGTAGGTTAGAGGGCAGCAGGTGGGAGGATGGGGAGCTCACGGCTTCACAAGCTCTTGCTCTCGCAGGTATGTACAGCCAAGACCGTGCCTATATTTTGAGCTAATCTATAGTCTAGGAAGATCTTTGGTGTAGCTGAGAGCCAACTATAAATATGTTAGGCTATAAATACATTGTGTTCTTGAGCACTCCTAGAGCTCTCCTGCTTTATTTGTGAACGTACAGAACAGAGCAGCTGCCTGCAGAGTGCATAAAGTAGTGTGCATGCTAACATGGAAACACTGATGCCTTGGAATACAGAGTGCATACAGTAGTGAGACACCAAGAGCGGTCTTAACAAGCAACAGACCCCAAAGAAAAGAAGCAAATAACAGTCAGAGGATTCAAAGCCTGTCAATAGAAAACAATTCATTCACTTTCTTGTTGCTCACTGAGGTGTTACACAAAGAGCAATCGCGTGGCTATACACCTGACAGGCATTGAGCTACAAACTAATGCATCACACATACATATTTTAGCACAGAATGTGACATGTTTTGCCATAAAAAAGATCAATAATAAATATACAGTATAAATGGGAGCCTGTGTAGCATAGCTCGTGTGAGCTGAATTGTGTGTGTGTTTCGTGCCTCAAGTCTTTAGGGACCAGACTACATGCACCTATACATTTAACCTTGCAAAGACCCCAACAAACTACACTACTGTCGCTGTTCAAAAATAGCGCAACCACACAAGCGGTACTTCAGAACATGCATGGAGCTAAATGTTTCACAATGCCTCTATACAACTCACAGTCACCATATAAATCATGTCAACAGGAACAAAGTTTGCTTTTGTAGCCTCACGGTTTGCTTTGTTTATATGCTTCAGAGCACATATGCTTATGTTTACATAAACCATAAAAAAGCCTCCGCAAACGCCTGCATGTGTGCATTTGAATTCTGTTCCCATCCAAAGCATGTCCATGTTTAAAAAAATACATGTTCATGAGGCAAAAAAACAGCAACCCTGGCTGGACAGCAACATACCAATTTGTCACAGCCCTTGTCGAGAAAGAGTGTGACGCCAGGCCGGCAGCACAGTCCCCGTGGTGGCTAACAGGCGCTCGTGTTGCCTCGCGGCGACCGCCACCTTTACAAAGTCCCACCCCCCGAGGAGAGTGGAAATGAGGGGCGGTACCTGTGGACCTGAATAATCAACTCCCACACTGCCTCGGGGGTCTCCTGTCAATCACCACCGCGCTCACTCACACCGGGGCAATTATCATAACCTGCCAGGCAGGGCCACCAACATTTTCAGCAAAGCCGCCCGCTTCTCCCCGGCCTCATTTCTATGTCATGCCTGATTGTGCTGTAAACGCTGTGACGCGTTTCCACTGCGTGTGCGCACACACACACACACACACACACACACACACACACACACACACACACACACACACACACACACACACACACACACACACACAGACACACACTAACACACACACACACACACACACACACACAAACACACACACTCATTCCAGACTTGCTATGCTTTTCTGACTTATTCATGTGCCTTTCATAGCCATCAACACTTGCAACAAGAGGAACTGTCGCCCTCTAGGCTGCGTCAGACCTTCTCCAGCTTCTCCAGGCCTTCCTGACAGCCATATCACTGTATATTAACATGCAGTATGCATGTGCATTGACTGGCAGTATGAACTCAATCGCTGGCTTTGTGCAAGAAAGAGATGCTCTTGTTTGAGAGGGTGTTTGCTGTTCTTATTATGTTGCTTTGTTCTGTTTTCCATGTCCACAGATGATAAAAAAGGTGGTGGGGGAAGGAAATTATTGCTTCTTTACAAGTAACACAAACAGTCATAATGAAACACGCAAGGGCGTTTGGTCCAGTGCCTTTGGAAAGGAGACAGTGGTACCCATTGAATTCTATGAATAAATGAATGAATTAAAATTCTATCTAATCATACTTCAAGATCCCTCGCTCGACTCACATGAATGCTAAGAGAGACTACCTCTTTTCTGCCGTGCCATTTGCAAACAAATACAAATAATCTCACGGTACACACAGTCTCACGGTGCTTGCTATGGCAACCGCACGTCTAACCCATTGCATTACGCCTTTGGGCGCATGCTTCTTCATTAGGAATTAAGGATCGCCAATGACAACAATCCCTATTTCATCTGGCAACGTGTGCATTACTGTTACCGTGGCTACAGCTAAACTCTAAATAAGGAGCTTTACATTTTCAAACCTGATGGTTTCTGCATATCAGCGCAATAAGGTGGAACATGGAATTTAAGCCCAGTTCTTCCATCGTTCGTTCACTGAAAGGCCATACAAATTGAAGGGCGTCTTTGCGAGCCCCATTCCTGGAGTATCTCTAACAAAGACGTAGCCGAGGCAATCTCTTCATATTCAATTCAGCAATCGACTATATAAGGAAGCTACGGACATGTAACGTTGAGCAGAAGAATTGTTTCCAATGTGCTCTCTTACCATTATCCACTCATTAAACTAAACATTATTTCACCGCCAAGCTTTTATCAAGGGAGACAAGCCGTCATTAACCCCTGGCTCACCCAAACAAAACATCAATCATAATTACATCACTGTAACCTGCAGTTAGGGCCCTTCACATTATGTCGGAATTTCAGCCTGGTGTGAACATACCCATTAGACTACCAGGCGGTAAGGTTAGCTGTGTCGGACAAGAGCGCGCACACACACACACACACACACACACACACACACACACTCACACAGTTATATTATTTCAGCTCGACTCCCTGACACAGGAGCAAGCTGTTTTACAATGAGGCCGGAGACTGCAACATGCTCTAATTGATATGACCTTTAATTGCTCACTCGCTGCAGAAGGATCAGGGAGAAAGAGACATCAAGCCTGTCCGCTGTGGGTTTGGGCTAAAGAAGCGGCGTGCCGTGCAGCGCTGAGGCCCAACACATACAGGCCCCCTGGACATAATTAAACCTGAATAACAAACACTTACACCCTGCCTAGGCCTCCTGAACAGGGATCCAGGAGGATGCTCAGGACACAGGATCATCTAGCTACTCTCTCAATCCATCTGGGGTCTCTTGACAGAAAATTAGGGGGGGGGGGACTCAAATAAGTAAAAATGGACCTGTGTAATGAGCACAAAACAATCCTATTCGGAATGAAACTTATGGGCAAAAAAAATGCATTTTAGCCCAAACCAGCCAATTTAAATGGTTTTGAAGGGCATTTGTGTCCTGATATCCACTGTAGTGAGCCACCAGGGTGGAAATCCACCATTATAGGAGTCTATGTGGAGAACAGGAGCAGGAGGATCATATTATTCTTTTCCCATAACAGACCTGTCTGATGGATTACAGCCTGCAGTACAGTGCATGGAATTAAATTATGTATGCTGTATCTGTATACCTGTGTATAGCCAAACTGCAGGAAGCTGTTTGTATATATGTACTATGTATGTATTCGTGGGTGTGAGTGTGGTCGTGTTGGAGTGTATGAGTAAACACATGTGTGTGTGTGTGTGTGTGTGTGTGTGTGTGTGTGTGTGTGTGTTTGTAGGTGTGTGCATCAGAAAAGGATCTGTAAACCAGACAGATCGACAGTCACCCAAAGTCTACCCAAATAACATTAACTTTTACAGACTGGAGCAATCAAGTCTCTGGGCCCGACCGTCACTGTGTCTCTATGTGTGTGTGTGTGTGTGTGTGTGTGTGTCTCTCTCTCTGTGTGTGTGTGTGTGTGTGTGTGTGTGTGTGTGTGTGTTTTACAGGCCTCCACCAGCAGCACAGATGCAGGTGCTGGAGAAGTCTGGCCCAGGCTCATTTGCTTTCCCGTGGCTTGCCAGCCCGTGATTGCGGAGGTCTGCACCGAGCCGGAGGGGGAGGGGATGTTGTCTGATTCAGAGCACACTTTATTACAGGGTTTGAGATAGGGGGCCGCTAGATTAGTACATAAGTCTTCCACCTGCATCCTCAGCCAGTGAGCAGCGTGCGCAGGAGTGTGAGAGCGGGGCCTGCGCTGACAGGTGATCCAGGCCAGGCCTAGCATCTTTGACACTCACTTCAAAGAGAAGCCAGAAAGGAGAGGGGGAGAGAGCAGAGAGGAGGAGGAGGAGTAGGAAGAAGAGAGAGGAAGAGGAGGAGGGGAGGTCTTGCGGCCCTCTTGCAGCAAAGTCAACCCCTTTAATTTGGAGCCGTATGACTCACAGGGTTTGTTAGATGTTAAGAAAGGTCCGTTAAGTGTGTGTGTGTGTGTTCATGTGTGTCAAGCCTGTCTGTGTGTGTGTGTGAGCGCGTGTGAGGGTGTGTGTGTGTGTGTGTGTGTGTGTGCGCGTCTCTGAGCAGTAGGTGGGTACCCCCTATCGAACCCCAGAAGAGGCAGAAGTGAATATAGTGAAGGTTTTCCAGGGAGGCTTTGACCTCTAGTGACCTGATTGGTCCCAGCCATCGGGCAAAGTTAGAGTGCTGGTCAAACTGCAGCGCAAGTACTTGCCCTTTCGCCTTTGAACGTCGGCCCCTTCCCCACCCCCACCCCTCCCCCGGTAGGGGCTCTGTCAGATGGACGGGTGGGCAAACACGGCCACGCTTGAGTGACACAGTTCCTGCCTCGGCCTCGCCTCTTACAATGAAAGCCAAGCTCTTTCCTGGCCTCAGCACTTTCCTCAGTCCAGCACCTCTCCCGTTACACACCAGCTACAACACACACACTCACACGTACACACACACAACCACACACTCGTGCGTTGACTGTGGCTCGGCTAGGGTCCCGTGCTGACGAGGACACAGCGTTATCGCTGCTTCGCTCTCAAATTCCTGACAAGGCGCTCCACAAAGGTCAGGCTCCGGTCGGCACGCGCTCAAGTCATCGCGCCCGGTTGTCAAGGCAAACTGGTAAACGGCTCATCACCTCGTCCATCAAGACAAATGGGTTTGCCTAGGGGCTGCTCAGGCCAGCCTCCGACCACTCCCAAACCTTACCCACTCAACAATGACATTCTCATTTCCTCCAGAATATACCAATTAGCCACCACGCTCCACTCTCATGGACGGCTGAAAAACAAAGGTATAAAAATAACCCAGAATGATAAGCAGAAGAAAAGAAAAAAAAACACTTATTTTTTCACTTTTACAAAAAAGAAACTTCACATAATTATAACCTCCCTGGGCCAGCAATTAATCGTAAATCCGTCTTCTGTTTGGGGAGCCCAGAAATATCATTTTTTATTTTTCTAATTGTAGCACATTTGGCTGGGCTGTTGCGTTGCAGCTGTGTGCCTGTCTGTCGTTTAACTGATTACGGCACATGTGCCAACCCATCAGGTGCATCACCATGCCTCTTCATGCTGGCGCCCACAAACCCGTTTCGCTCCGGCACAGGACTCTCACAGACCGGACCACGCACAGCAAAAACAACAACAACAAATCCCCCGGCGTCCGGAAGCGTGGCCTCAATGATGGATCGTTACATCGACATCGAGCTCGTGCCTCGCAGTCTCATGCTAAAAGGGGGGAGAAGGCAGCACCGATGCCGTTCAATTAACAAAACCGCTGTGAAATATATTCTAATCCTTATTAAGCACTAAATTTGCCATAATTGAAAAAACAAGTCAAGCATTTCATCTAGTGGACAATTAAAAATTGCGTGTTGAGGTGACTATGTTTAGACCCCAACAATGGAAAATTCATATTTTCTGCTAAATCCCTAACAGGGGAAAGATGACAGACAGACAGAGAGAGAGAGAGAGAGAGAGAGAGAGACAGAGAAAGAGAGAGAGATAGAGGATGGACAGTAACACACAGAAAACTGTGTAAATATCAATATCACTATCACCATTCACTGTCCGTCCAGCTGTCTCCATCATATCAATGGTTACGGGTTCTTGAAGCACATTCATGCAACCGGAGGGCACAGGCTCAGCTCCCAGTGACACACAGATGGACCATGGAGTTCCTGATTCGGTTCATCTTACACTATCTGCTACACACATGAAGCAACGCCTCGGGCTGGACTTAAAAAAAGAAAAATACAGAGAGAGCCATTTTGGGATATGCTGTTGCTATGCGATATTAATGCTGCAATGTTCATAAGTCTACCTAGTATCTTGTCATATGACCCCAATTAATTACATGATCTTGTCTAACAAGTATAACAATCATTAGATGAGATTTATTTTCATGGTTGTATAGGTGGCTCCTACTTGTTTATTGTCCACACAAAGCAGTACTATGCTTGTATTTGAGCACTCCCAATTACCTCAAGCCTTTAAAAATGATCTAACATTTCAGCTGTATACAGCCTTCTTTAAGACTCTGGATTTAAGAATCTGCCAAGTGCGTGTAAATGTAAATATATTACAGCCCTTGAGCAATTCTAATTGTATTTATTTACAGTTCAGCTGGCTGCATTTACTTCTTCACAGGGCATTACCACTTTCGATACAGTGATTTAAAAGAATTAATTATCCATCATCGGGAGGTAGAAAATTGTTCCTATAACAGCGAACAGGAGCAATTCATATAATTCATTTAATCTGAGCACTGTTAACACTAATAGCAGGCCCATTACTCATTCATGTGCATACATACATTTGGCGCCTGTGGACAGGAAGAAATATCCACAGAAAGCTGTTTAGGCACAGCTGGTGATGTGACAGACATCCCCTACCCCTTTTGACTTGGCTTATTAAAGTACAAAGATAGAGAGGGGAGAAAGGAAGAGAGGGAGAGAGAGAAAAAGAGATGAGACAAAGACACAGAGATTTCCAGGGCAGTCTTTCTAATTATGAAACTCAATGTGTGATGAAAAGGGTGGACTATGCTGTCCCTAGGCGCCGATTCACTCTATTACCGTCAGCACTGTGCTGGACTTCTCTTTTTTTTTGCCCGGCTCATTATAATATACAAAGACACATTGCTCCTGGTTACGACCATCTGACAGGGAGCCGTAAACATGGCCGACACACAGAGTGTGAACGACAGTTGACCTTCCATCATAGGCATCCTTTCATCACTGGCAGGACACGGCAAACAGCTAGACTACACAGAGGTTTTATTCTTTTTCTTTTTAAATCTGTCGTTTTTTTCTGAAAGTTAAGTACTTTAAAAGCTTTTCACGGATTGAATCATTTGAATGGCTCGTGCTTTAAAAATAACCATGTTGGATATGCCACACATGACGCATCGACGGCTAAATTAATCACTCTTGATTCAACAACGTGAGCCAATTAGCTTTTATTTTTAACGGTGTGGCCATCTATCACCTATAAACAGGGGAATGAGTCCAAGCAGTAACTTCAAAATAATAAACTGCTTAGGAGAGGCAGTTAATGATATTTGCCTCTGTTTTACATCACATGCTAAATTGCCTATATGTTTATGGCCCAATATCTCCAAATAATAACAAGCCTAGCATGAATATTGAACTGAATCAGAAGGTGAATTGAGAGAGATTAAATGTGCTTTATCAGTTTTGTCCCCCCCCCCCCCCCCCCCACACACACACACTAACACATCTCCATGCAGTCTGCTCAAAGTTGGGCTTCTTATGAGATGGTATCATCAGATTTGCACGTAATGAATCGCATTTCCATTGTATTTCTGCTCTCTGTCTCTCTGGAGAAGAAGAAGAAGCCAATGCAGCTGTAACGTGAGTGTGGCATCAGAGAGCCCCCCGGCCTGGGGAGCCTTAGCCCAGTAATGAAAGCAGAGGAAGGAGAGAGAGAGGGAAAGAGAGAGAGAGAAGTAGAGAGGGGAGAGGGAGAGAGAGGGAGAGTGGGGGGAGAGGGAGGGAGGAGGGAGAGAGGGAGAAAGAGACTGACGGAGCTCTGTGTCTGTGCAAACAATGCAGACAAATCTTCAAGGTCAATGTTTGAAAGAGAGAAAGAAGAGGCAGAGG
>NC_137914.1:22078163-22085663 GCF_963457725.1 Sprattus sprattus
CCTCCCAAATCTCGCCACCCCTTTCCACAACACCGACCCCCCCCCCCCCCCCCCCCCCAAACACACACACACAGAGCCCCAAAAAGACTCCCAAATAGCCCCCATTTCTCAAACGGATCCAGCCCGGACTGGGGAGGGTTCTGGCCCTTCCACCAGGAAGCAAAGTTCTGCTACTGCTATGAGTTTTCCCCCTCCAAACAATGGATATGAATGAGCAATGACTGTTTGCAGAGGAGACTCCTTCATGCCAAAGGCAGCCTGTGGGTTAGTCTCTGCACCGGCCAGGAGTGATGATGAGGCAGCGCTGTTTCTGAGCAGACTCTGCTCGCTCTCAGACCGTCTGCATGATCTGACATGGCTAGGAAGTCCCCCCTTACACACACACACACACACACACACACACACACACACTTACGCACTAACGCACAGCCCCCCCCCCTGAGCAAAAGGCACTGGCAGGCAGGCAGGCGTAACCCTGTGTGACAGATGACCTTTCCGGGGCTCGGACCAGGGGCTCGCAACCTGTCAACGCATTTGAGGCTCATCTGAAAACTGGCATGTGCATCAGGTTCCGCAGCCGCCGTCCACCTCCATTAGCGTCCCAGGGCCGTGCCACGCTCTCTGATTGGCACCTTCCTCTGTGTGAGCTCCCTTTCAATCGAGCGCCGCTCCGATTGACTGCTGGTGACCTCCAGGGCGCCAGTCGGCAGGGGTCTATCTCCACACATGGCTAGTTCATTGTGAAAGGTGTGTGTTTGTGTGTATGTGTGTGTGTGTGTGTGTGTGTGTAGGTGTAAGTGTGTGTGCATATGTTTGTAAGAGAGTGTTTGTGGATGTGTGTGTGTGTGTGTGTCAGTCTGACTGAAAGTGTGTGTTTGTGTTGGGGAAGGGTTAGATTGGAGTCATCGCTGCAGGTATCTGTATTGTTTTCACTGTCATGTGGTGAAGCACATCAGAGTGATGGTCCCTGATTACCCCTGACCGCGGATCTCACACAGTCTTGATCTGGTACTAACTCACCAGCAAACACTGAGTCCGTGAGGTCACCACTACCCCCCTCAAACACCAGTATGTGTGTAATTAGCATGTGTTTACACATACACACACACACACACACACACACAACCAACCACCCCCGCCATCAATCTCCCAGACATCTTGAATTTTTGACGGAGTTGTCATCGAATGGCAAGCATGGCTGCCCATGCTATTAACTTGAGTCAATAGAGCGTTGATCTGTGTGCACGGTTCCTGTCTTTAGATAGGTGTGGATCCCCTCCCCACCATCACCAACACCCGCCTGCCTGCCTGCCTCTCTTTTCCCGAGTTAATTTATCAGGGAGATAAGCAGGTGGACGACGGGCCGAGATGACTTTCGGAGTGAGCTGTGCTGACAGCTCTGGCAGAGTGAGTGACAATGCTAATAGCACAGTCCCATTACCACAACCCCACGGTTCGCTTTTATCTGCGAGCCAAAGCATTGTTTGTTTGCTTGTCGGACGATAATATTTACCCGGGCTTGGGCACCGGGCGACATGACAAATATATTTGTGCATTTTAAAAAGGCTTGCTTTGTGACACGGAAAGGGAGGCTGGGTTGACAGGAGGGAAGGGAGTTGCCACGGGCGAAGTCGCTTTGACCCCCGTGTCTCAGGGTCGAAACCCTCGCTGCGTGTGTGAAACATCGATGAGGCACCGAAGACCTGCCTAGCACGGGCTGGCACAGGGCTTTCATTATGGAGAAAACTACTGTGAACATTTCTCTCACTCTCTCGCTCTTTCGCTCCCTGTATCCCTCTGTCTCTGTATCCCTCTCTGTCTCTGTCTCTCTCTCTCTCACTCTCTCCACGGATTGGCTCAGGGTGCAGGTTTCCTCGTCCTGCAGTGAAATCTGCAGCGTCTCTGCTGCTGAGCACCATAGATGGAGGGATATCGCTTTAATTGGAGAGCTACTGATCTTGCAAGACTTTTCTGTGCCAGACGTTACCGTCAATGTTTCTCCGGGTTTTCTGCTGCGCAATCACAAAAATGATATTGGGGACAGCAGGTGATCCATAAAAGCCGTTTTAAAGCCTTGTTAATTATTCCTTTAGAAGTCTAATGAACAAAGGGGATAAAACTGGCGTACGGGGTGAGGCAGGATCTGCATGAGAGGAGGACAGTGTGACTTCAGCAACTTCAGAGGCCTCTCAAGGAGCGATCTGTCAAGGCAGGTTCCTCCCTAATCGTTAGTCAACTTTATGTTTGGGAGTTGGGCATCAGCAGCATCTGCTGTGGAGCGCACCACAGTGTGGAAGCTCGTTTAGAAATACAGCCTTGCCCCGACGTGTCGGAGCAAACAAACAAAAAAGAAATACCCCCACACACACACCCCCACACACAGCAGCGCCAGACAGCAGGCCCATGATGATCTGGAAGTTACTTTAATTTCAGATGTACATTATGGCGTGTTTGACGGGGGCTCGTGGTCAACATCTGGGTGTGGACGTGCTGAAATAAAAGCTTCCGATTCATGTTTTTTGCCTTGCTTTGCCTCGCCAAAATACCATTTTTTCCCCCCAGTTTCTCCTCATAAGCCCAGGCAGAAAGGCAAACAGACATCAGATTGTGCCTCTGGACTCGCTCTCTGGTTTTAAGGAGCTTTATCATTGGCTTTTTTCCAGATAGAGATAAGAAATATCTAAGGTTATTTAAACCACCTACCCATGACCCCCCCCCTATGCTACACCCAAGAGTGCTTCTATCTCAACATCTAACCAGCCAACTGCCAAGGCTGCTGGTGTGTGTAACATCATTCAAGAGGCCTGCTTTCCTTGTGAGACCAGTCTTCACTCCCTATAGACCCTATGGAATACGCAAGCCCGCTTTGACTCTTTTGTTCTTATCATCAAGCAAGGCCGGTGCTGGACTGGATCTGCTGGTGGGGCTACGGCTCGTATTATTTTCGCACACTACTCACTGTTTAATACTTAATGCTTCGCCAATTCATCACCTGGTTAGCATTTCAATGGGCTAGATCAAAGCGAGAGAGAGAGAGAGAGAGAGAGAGAGAGAGAAAGGGAGGGAAAGGCTTCAGCAGCTACTGAATATTAGCAGTGGTTCAAAAAAGAGGCATCCAGTGTGAGGGACTCCCACGTATGAATATGCCAAAGAACAACTCCTTGACTTACTTAGCCGCTGACACATTTTGTGGCACTCTAAATGCCACCCATAAAAACTGAAGCTTGGTGACTTAAAGCAAAGGAGCGGGAAAGAGATGAGGAGCGCTGTGAGACAAACAGAGATTTTAGCTAACTGAGGCCTCTCCTCTTGCTCAGGAGGCTGCTGGTGCAGAAAAGCAGTGGATGATGGAGGCTTCTTCAGAACGAGCACAAATTAAATATGCAATGCAGTGAACGCAGCACTTGCTGACCAAACGGAAATCAGATGGTTAAGTTCGGTTTTTCTTTTGTGAAGAAGCCGAAAGTTTTCTGTTTTTCCCTTCAGTTTTTTTTGCCTATTTGTTTTGGCAGGGCTGGGAAATCTAGATTTACCCCCTCAAACTGACAGAAGATTTTCTCCACCCCACCCCACCCCACCCCAACCCACCCCCTTCCCTCCTTTCACCATATGTGCTTTGATTTGGCTTACAGCAGATAGAGGCTGAGCGGAAAAGGGGAGAAAAGCCTTCCCCCAGTTCAGCCGGGCTGGAGACAGAAGGCAAACTCCCTTCATGTTTTTGCTCTTCTTTTTTGGTCCTGCTACTTCAACAACCCGCTCCTCTCGTGTTGCGCTAAGCTAAGGCCGGTCTGCCGAGAGCCAGAGGAGCCACTCGACATCCAGAGGTGCCCTAGTCAGCTCTGCTCGCCTCCTCTCATTGGTCCAGCCATGCTTTCACCGGTTGAATAATTAATGACTTCAAAGGTGCTTCAAAAGCCCTACTTACATCACCGGCGATACCCCACCCACCCCCCCCCCCGCCCGTGCTCTCTGCTTCATGCTGCCTCTCATTGGCTATTCATGCCGGATCAGCACGGGGCATACATGACTGCTGCTCTGCACATTACTGTATTTCACTAAAAACACGCCGAGCGGATGACAAGGACATAAAGAGCTGATGGCTGGGAAGTGCTGAGGAGGCAGAGCAGCGGCGGCATCTCTTCTCTGTGATTCTCCACAGCGCCGCCAAAAAGAAGCCCGGAAGACTTGGATGCTGCTGTGAAGCTGCAGTTGGATTTTGTGAAGGGATCAGTGCTGGGGCTGGGGGGTGGGTTTGGGATGGGATGGGTGTCAGAGGGTAGGGTGCCCATGCGTTCTTCCTCCATCTGACACCCCCACCACCACCGTCCCTGCCATCGAAACCCCTCCACTTCTCCGTATTCTTAGCTCGGCTTTCTCCTGTCCCGAGTAATATATGGGTTTTGACTCACACCTCTCTGAAAGCACACCTCTTGTCAATGTCGAAAAGATAAGCGTAAAAAAAAGAAGTGAGAAACAGCAAGAGAAGAGGAGAGGGAGAGAGGGAAAGACGAGCGCGGAGCGAGTCCACACTGACAGTGTCTCCGGCGATACAGCGCATTGTGCCTTTCAAGGAACCTGGGACATGAGCTTCATAAATAAGCTCACATTGCCCATTAGGCTGCAAAACCGAGCGGCTTCATTTTTTTTGGAAAGGGGAGGGGGGGAGAGTCAGAGAGAGAAGCGAGTGAAGACAGAATGTGCTTGAGGGTAAAAGCAAAGAAGGGGGAAAGGGAGGGTGGAAGAGGGAAGGGGAGGATGAGAAAGCCGGGGTAAAAGCAAGCAAGAGGGTAAAAGCAGAGAGGAAAAACAGCAGAGAGAGAGAGAGAGAGAGAGAGAGAGAGAGAGAGAGAAGAAGGGAGAGGAGCAAAAGAGAGGGAAGGCGTGAAGCTGTTGCATGCCAAAATCTCCTTGGTGATGCTAGCCGAAACAGCTGCACATGATCACAGGGAAAGACTTGGAGCGCTAACACATGATAAACAACAAGTACAACAACAACAACAACAACCAAAATTAACGCATCGGCGTAGAGAAGCTGTGCACTGTGCCTCAGCCTTCATCCTCCTCTGCGATACTGCTCACAAGTGACTGGAACAAGCCAGAGTCATCCATATTGATGGCGGGTAAAGAAAAAGGCCTTGTTAGCATAACTCAGACACTGCAGCTACCCAACTGTGATGGGGAGACGCGAGAGGAGGCTGATGTGTAGAAACATGCTACAGAACTCCAGTGAGCAGTGATATTCACCACCTAGTGGCAATGAGGCCGTCTGGTTGGGGATGCTGAATCACTCTGTGGCTGCTCCGGCTGCTCGCTCTGCCACACTGGCAACCGCAGCACTAAAGTGAGTCTGCTCAATCAAAACTATCTGACTTCAGCCACAGCAGGGAAATGCTAAGCATGGAAGTTTCCGTGTAACAGCGGGATTCCATAGGATTCCGATAGTCCTAGAGTATAATTAAGGCCTTATTTCCAAGCTACCAAACCTCAAATTTAGTGCTATCAATGGCTTCAGTAATAATACAAAAAAAGAGCACAGACGGTTATGTGCTCTCAGTGTGAATATCCAGATCTGTAATTAAAAAACAACGTCCTCTCTCTCTCTCTCTCTCTCTCTCTCTCTCTCTCTCTCTCTCTCTCGCTCTCTTTTTCTATCTGTACAGTAACAAACAGGGGAGTGTGGGTGATGAATTAGTGTAATGATTCCTCAGTAAAACGGCTCAGAGATGCTGCTTGAGGAAATTGCTGTTCCCAAGTTATGGCTCCAAATTACGAGTGAAGGAAGTGCTACACTCTGAGCACGTTTTTGCTCTTCCGCTCTCCCTCTCCCTCCCTTCTCTCTCTCTCTCTCTCTCCCTCTGTCCCTAACTCTCTCTTTCTCTCTATCTCTCTCTGTCCCTAACTCTCTCTCTCATTCCCTCTCTCTCTGTCCCTAACTCTTTCCCTCTCTCATGCCTGATCTCATGATCCTACATCCTTCCAATCCCCCCTCCTCAGCACCATCCCCACACCCCACCCCACAGCACCCCACCCATCCCCAACTCAGCCCTAATGTGTCCTCTTAGGCCGCCCCTGTCTGAGGGGTGTCACCGTGTGACTCTCTCCTCGGCTGCCTGCGCCCCTGGATTGGCACATGCCAAGCTAACGAGCACACGGCTCAGTGGGAGCCCTTGTGGCTCCGTCATCTAACCCTCATACCACACCGCACCTCCCCCCGAACCGAACTAAACCGTCGTGCTGACACTCCTGACGGCACCCCGTCGAAGGAGAGGAGAGGAGAGACAGGGGAGGTGGGTTGGGGACAGGTGGCAGGGGGAGGGCACTTTTGGGTGGGGAAGTCGGTTGGCAAGGTGGAGGGAGGGTGGGGTTCGCGGGGTGGAGGATTATTTTCTCTGAAAGCCAAAGGGCCAAGGGGAGAGATGGAGAGTGAGAGAGAGAGAGAGAAAGAGTGGCGGAAGTTCTTCTGACAAGTCTTTTCTGAGGAACGCTAATGAGTGCTAAGCTGTGACCTTGGAACACAAAGCAATGCAAGGAGGGAGTGAGGGAGAAAGGGATGAAGAGAGAGAGGGAGGGAGGGAGGGAGGGAAGCTGGCTGTGCTGTTCTGAAATCTATAGACATCTGAAGGGTAAAGGCAGTGAAGGTGTAAGGAGATGGCGAGGGACGGGGGAGAGCTGCCACATCGCTTGACAAATATGTCAGCGCTGAACTCCCACGGAGCCCGGCGAACGCCTTTGGCTTCTGTCCCTTCATTTGAATACATTAATAAACATCTTTTACACAAAAGCTGCGCTGATAAATAAGGGCCTCTGTGTTTTCGGCAGCGCCGCTGCATCCTGATTGGAGACTTTTGGGCCACTCTTGGTGATTACCAGAGGAGCAGCGCCCTCCGCCTGAATAAATTAGAAATTCCAAGAGTTTGCGGAGGAGGAGGAGGTGGAGGAGGTGGAGGAGGTGGAGGAGGAGGGCACAGAGAGGGAGATCAAGCCGATACATACATCTTTGTGTAAGAATTCTCTAAAGGCTGCCGTAATTGAATTTCCACAAGTTCCTTGTTTATGCCACAACAAAGGAAATTAGATAAAGCGATCCTCTCTCTCTAGCCCCACAACCCTCCCACAGCCCAAAAAAAAAGACAAACAGAAATGTAGCCATCACAAAAGGGCCAATTCAGACGGCCCTTAAAGTAAATAAGTATATTACTGTAAGGGGAGGAGGAATAATGAAATAAATAAGCTTGTCAGGGAAAAGGGCTTCTACACCAAGATGCTCTGCAACAAAATGCATCAGCGCATTTCACAAACACAAAGCCTCCATTCCCCAAAGCCCAGCTTGGTTAAATGAACATCGTGTTGCTCATCTTGTTCATTTAATTCTGTGGGCTTTAATGATGAAAGCAGAGGACAGAGGAGTGAGGGTGAGGGTGGGGGGGGGGTGGGTACAAGGGTGGCAGTTCCTCTTATGCGACGGGGGCAAAACTGGGCCCATCTTGACGGCTCTACCCC
>NC_137914.1:22090663-22110663 GCF_963457725.1 Sprattus sprattus
AGTTAAATGGGAAGCTATCCATTTTTAATTACCACCTTTCGGATCGGAGCTACAGCAGGCTGGGAAAGACTGAGATAAGCCGGGGAGGATTCCTCGGATGTTACTTGGCCCAAGGCCTTCCACGTGGAGAGGCAGAGGGACCAGCGCGGCCCTCCCCAAGGTGACACGAGGGCCCTTCCGCCGAGATGTCAGATAATTACCGCCACAGAGACGATATTAATCTGAAATTATGCACGCCCATTTGATTAAATTGGGATTGCGGTGCAGTGCGGATCCGAGAGTGCAGAGAGTTTGGTGTCTTACAGCTGAATTCCAGTGACATTAATCCTACGCTTGCGGGGGGAATATCTGTCGAGGACTGTGACTCAACAAGGCTCCCTCGGTGCGAACACGAAGATGAGAAGATACGGAGTCAGCTCCAGTCAGTGGCAGGCGGTGAGCAGTCCTGCCAACACTCACAAGCACATCGTCAGCCTGGGCGAGAAACAAACAACATTTCCCCTCCAGCTCGCCAAAGCTGCCCTCCTTGCTGCTGGTGAGAATATGAATAAAATTCCTGTGTTGCTTAATGGGCAGTGTTTACAGTGTGACATGTTTAAAAAACTTTTGAATGCATGATTTGAGGGTAACGCCATTCAGGTCACTTAATTCCTCGAGCACTTAACAGCAATAGAAATCTAATCTACGTCTTCAATTTGGGGTTTCAGTTAGTGCTTTAAGAAATGCTGCTGCCGCTAAAATGATCATCGCAAAAAATGTAATGCAGTTATGTTGCAACTTTCGAGAAAAAAAAAGAAAAAAAAACAAGCAGTGAGGCCATATTAATAAAACGCGAGAGGGGAAAACATCGCTTTTCTGACTTGATTAAAATATACAGCATTTAATGGCAGGATGAAAGTCTGCCAAATGCAGTTCAAAACAAACCTAAGGGGTATTTTCCTCTCCCGCGTCTACAGATGGATTGAGGTGTTTTTATTTCAAGTACTACAAATGTTTTTCCAGCAGGTTTTTTCTCCCTCTACTGGCTCTGGCATTTTTAGTTTTTTTTGGAGGCAGTGAACACCCTGGCAGACATTTTGCCAGCAACAGCTACTGCTCCATCAAGGGCACCTTTAGTATTAAATATCCAAACATGGCTACTGGTGTCTTGGAGTACCCACTACATGTCCAGGCAGAGCCAGCCATGAATCAGTAACTCTAATTAAAGTTGAGTTAATCATGAATTGCCGGATAGGGCCACAATCGAGGCATATGTTAAGGATAAATTACTAATTAGGCTTGGCGAGCACAGCAAACAAGTCCCAGTCTGCTTGAGAAGTCTCGGCACGTTACTAATATATGAAAAGGTATAAACAAACAACAATCTGGTTGTTTAGCTTGTCCAACCCACTTACAAGGATCCAATTATGGCAGATCCCCGAAGCCAGCAATGCAATCAACGCGGAGGGTGAAGGCGGTATGATTAACTGTGAAGGCAACATGCATAGTGGCTGAGCTCAACGACCAAGGCCACCTTTTAGGGCAGTTATGGGCATCAATCCGCCCCAGGCTTCCAGTCCTACATGCATGGGGGCCTTACATAAGCACTCCAACCGTCCGCCCTTAACCATGGTGGCATGGCCCTCATTTCCTCCGTAATGCGTACAGCACATATGGCCTTATGTATTAATTCACTGGGTGGCTTGGCTTTATGCGCCTGTCCACAGGGTACACTGTTCCACACCATCAGCGCAGCACAATTCCTTTTCCAATGCTAACGGCGATGATTTGCTCTGTGAACACACCTGATCCTCGCTCCTGTTTGAGTTTTTTTGGAAGGTAGGTGGAGGAGGGGGTAGATAGGTGGGGGTGGTGGGTAGATGGGGGTGGGGGGGTTGTCAGGGTCCTCTGTACGTTCAATCACGGTAAAGCATACAGCTCCACCCTGGGGAGTCCACTGTTGAGTTTAGGCATCTCTGCCGCGTGGTGTATTATTGATGATTTGTTCAGGAGATGCACCCTCTTTGTTGTCAATGTGTGCAATGGAGGCTGTGATTTAAAATGTATTGAGAGGAGAGTTTTGTTAGCTTCTCTCTTTTTTTTTCTTACACTTTTTCCCTTCCCGCCCCCAACTGTAAACACTGCATGCATAAACACATAAAATGGGTTCCAGTTGTTCCAGGCTGCCCAGATCCACTATTTTCTCCTCTGGGCTGTTTTGTGTGTTTTTCCCCCTCCTTCTACTTCTTCTTCTTCTTTTCTATTTCTCTTTTTTCTCCATTCCTCCCTCCTTTCCAGGCCCTTTTCAGATGGAATGAGAGCAGGAGGAGACGGAGAGGCTGAGGCGGCCGTGAATGAGAGCCCTTTTTTGCCATTCATCATTCAATGCTGGAGGTCATGTGCTGTTAGTCGGTGGGCTCCCGGGGATCTGTAAAACACTCTCCCTGATGCCTGCCTGTCAAGCGCACTGAAGCCAGTGAGCAGGGAGAAAACACACACACTCTCTCTCTCACACACACATACACACACGCACACCACCACCACCACCACCACCACTATATGATTCCTTCACAGTTACGGCCAGATCAATCCTCGGGGTGCCGCTTTTGGCATGCAGTATCTTTCTCTTTTCTCTTTTCCCCTTCCTACCTTTTAAGGAGGAGTGTCTCATGTCAAAGCAGCAGCATGCTAGAGATGGGTTTTGTCATTCACTAGGCATCCCTCTACTTACTGTTGGTTCTGTTTGTGTGTTTTGTCTGGGGAACCTTTGTGTGTGATGATGGCGGAGGCGTGTGTACGCGGTACGACTGACGTGCGGTGATGGCGTCGTGGTGGGCAGAGGCGCTGATCACCCGTTTTCATCGTTGGCGCGGTATCATTCCCGCACACCAGGCACACGCGGCTCCTCTGAGTTCTCAGATCACACAGAGAGATTATCAATGGCCCCTTCCAACCCTAACAAGCAAGCCACCCTGTGACACGCTGCTGGAGGTACACAGCGTGAGCCAGGACTCCTGCCAGCCTGGACCCCCATGCCCCCCACATGTCTGACAGACACACACACACACACACACACACACGCAGCCATACACATAACACACACACACAAAGACACACACACAAAGACACACACTCACTCACACTCACACACACACACTCACACACACTCACAGACACCACACAGAGAGGCCCCCCACCCACACACACACACACACACACACACACACCTACCTCACACACACACACACACACACACACACACACACACACACACACACACACACACACACACACACACACACACACACACACACACACACACACTCACACACACACACACAGACACCACACAGAGAGGCCCCCCACCCACCCCACGGAGGCTGAGGCTCTGAGAGGGCCTTCGTCTCTAATTAGAGGGGAGCTGATTGCCGGGGTCCCTGCAGCAGGGAGCCACTCAACCTTCAGCACGTGCCAACTTTTCATTTTTCACTCCAATTTGGACCCTCCTTCCCAGCCTGGCACCCCTTCTGAGCAGCGCTGTGCGCCACAGAGTCACGGGCAGGGGGTGGGCTGAGGTAGCTAGGTATCGTACGTGTGCTACAAACTCAAAGACACACACACACACACACACATATATACATACACACACACAGTGTGGCCTTTTCAAAAAGTTCTTGGTACATGAACGACAAACAAACAAACAAACAAACAAACACACCAATAAACAAAAAACAAAACTATAAAAGCCTTTTTTCCCAGACGACTGGCCTCCAAGATTAATCAGTGGAGGACGTAGTGGGTCGAGGAAGGAAATGCGTCTGTGGTTTAATTAGCTGGGGGGTGTTGGCCAATTTTCACTCCGTAATTATGGCAGCGGATCTCGCTGACCTTTCCAGGCATTTTCTGCACATTTGGCTTTTATCAGGTCATGTATTATTCACACTCTTTGTTGTGTGCGTTCTCCCCAAGTCAGCCCTGGTGCCGCTGCAGCAAGTGTGGTCAAATAAAACACACACACACACACACACACACACACACACACACACACACACACACACACACACACACACACACACACAGTCACACACACTCACATAAACCCTTTCTCTCACACACACACACTCTTCCTCTTTCACAAACAGTCACACACACGCTCACACCTAACCTCTCTCACACACATACACATCTACCCTCATTCTCAAACACACACACCCTTACTCTCTCACACACACTCTTAAACACGCAGGCACACACACACACATACTCACATATACCCTCACACACACATGCTCACTATCACACACACACACACACACACACATACACACACACACACAGAACTGGCATTCAGTGTGTGAGAACCCGGGTGGCCTGCCTTACTCTTTCATTTTGCTTTCATTTCCCCCCCCCAAAAAAACCTGCACTGCTGGAGCATGAAACACAGGGGTCATCATCACACCTCTCTAGGAAAGCAAGAAAAAGCACCAAACCACCAGAGCACACTGTCCACACGGTGCTAATCCATATTTATGAGCATGTCATTCAGCCTGCCTTCAATAAAAAAGTCCATTTTCCACGGGAGGGAGAAAACAGTTCAACGACATGTGTATCGCCTGCCAATGTCTTTCAACCCTGTAACTTAACAACAAAGACAAATAACAAGAAGAGTGAGAGACACAGAAAGAGAGAGAGGGGGGAGAGAGCGAGAGAGAGAGAGAGACAGAGAAGAGCGTGTCTTCATCCGAAGTGTTCTTTCATGTTGAAAGAGGGGTGGAAAGTTAAATGGAGGGGGGGGTGCATGAAAGGGAGGGAGGGGAAGGGCAGCGCACAGTGCTGAGGATCTGACATACACAGAGGGGCGAGCGCAGCAGCATACTAACCAGGTTATTAGGGGATTAAGTACAGGGTTAACAGCGGGTGTCAAAGCTCGGCCCAAGAAAGAGCAGTGCAGGCATGAGCACGCAGTCATACCAACAGGCACCTATGCATGCATACACACACACATACACACAAACACAGTCAACCCCGTGTACTGTGTGCACATGTAGACACACACATGCACAAATAGTAAGATCCTTTCACACACACACACACACACACACACAGACACGCAAACGGACACACACACACACAGACACACACACACACACACACACACACACACACACACACACCCACATAGTAGAACATAGAACACATAGTAACTGGCAGTGCTATGTGCACAACGTTGCAGAAGCAGCAACCAAGCCCAGCTCCAGCTCCAGCTCCAGCTCCTGCTCCAGCTCCAGCTCCTGCTCCAGCTCCTGCTCCAGCTCCTGCTCCAGCTCCAGCTCCAGCTCCAGCTCCAGCTCCTGCTGGAGGGGATGGATTTAAACTGCCAGAGCCCAGAGGGGAAGTGATGGGTTCCTGTTTGTGAGCCCTTCTTTAACGAAACGCTTAAAGCGGCCAAATGAGAACGCTGCTTATCCAGCAAAATTGCTGCTAGATGGAGCAGAAAGTGCACAAATTTTCTATGACACTCCCGTAATGAGGTTTTATATTGACCCAACTGCGCCGACCGACCGGGACTGCCCCCACCTCTGCGCTGCGCTCTGCTCTGCTCCCGCCCAACAACTCCTCTAATCTGCTCCCGCTCGCTCCTTCTCCAGGGCCATTTATTTTGGCGAGCCATCCTCCAAGCAGTGCCATGGCCGCCCCAGCTCAGTTAGGTGGTTTGGGGTGGGGTGCACACCTCTAGGAGTGGAGCAAATGATCAGGTTTTCACGTGTAGCCATTACTGTTGCTGGTTTGAATAAGGATTCAGGAAAAGCAGGCGGAGCATACATGGGATAGGAGGGAAGGATTCGAGAGATTCACGTTGTCAAGCACAAGTCAAGCATGGGTATATGGAAATTTATGACAAGGGAAAAGATAATGAATATTTTTACATATACATGGACCCATTATACAATGTTGGGGAAAAGACACTCTACAGCTCCAAAAACTAGGGTTCAAATCTAGAAATGTCCAGGCTGCTTTAGAACTGGATAAACAGCCTTATTATAAGGTCATTTTTCATAAAAAAACAAGTTTTGAAATCTTGATCCATCATGCGCTTTCATTTTACAAGATGAAGGACTATGCTTCTCTGTGCCTGACTTTGAGCCCAAAGACTCCAAAGCTCCATATCCCAGTGCTCCTCTGCCTAAAGGTCATTCTTGCCAAGGAAGCCCAGATATCAAGCTTATCTCTGAAGACTTATTGCATCCACATGTACGTTACTGTGCCTCACCTTCCACTGAAAAATGACACTCAACCCTTTACAAAATTCCTTGTAGCAAGTATCTATATCTCTGTGATAAATGTCAGGGGTTGCAAGTTGGAAAATTGGTGCTAATTCAAAAAATATGACAAACCCTTGTTATAACCAGCCAGTGCATCCTTGATGGTGTGATATTGTGATTAGTATACTCTGTAAGTTGTTTTTCTCTGAAAAAAATAAAATAATAGAATTCAGACAAATACAGGAAGTGTTTACTGAAGGTCCTCATAATAATAGTGGTGAATTGGGCTTGTTTCTTCGTCTACTCAATCAATGCATATCCAGAATATTCCTGACTGCGCGGACAGGAGAGATGAAAGCGAGGACAATAAATGCTTCACTCATTATGCTGTGCTCATGCTCTGTGGTAACAGCGTATCGCAGCCGGTTCCAAACGGTTCCCTCAGATAAACATTCGCTTAAGAGGCCGTTCACGCCACAATAAGGGCTTTTCTTTCTGACAAACATCAAACCATGACCTTTAAGTGATTCCTGCTCGCAGAGAAACCGGGAGGGCCCAAAAAAGAAAAAGGGGAAAAAAAATCAATAGAGTTCTGCTGGAGAGATGAGATTAGGGCCGGCCAAATTGATTATTCCATTTCATTTTCATCTTGATTTGAGATTCTCCGGGCCTCCAGTGCTGTTCATGCAGATGAGATCGTCGCCCACCCCCAGCCCAACCACCCCACTACCCAAATCCACGGAGTACCGCTAAACTGGCTACACATTTTTACACTCACTATACAATCTCATCTACACGGGCCAATAACAAAGCGGCCCCCTTCCCCACCCCGACCCTAACCCCAATGCCAACAAACACCAAACCAAACCACACACACACACACACACACACACACACTGATTGGAAATCCCACTCTGCCATGAAACATGGGGCGAGCAATGACGCCATTGAGAGCTGAAATCTGTGGGGCTCCGCTAACGGGAGTGGAAGGGCTCCAGACTGTTTTTCCACCACACCGCCTCACAAGGTCACAGCGCCTGGCCGTTTGTCACATCCATATTATTCAAGTGTGCAGGAGCTGTGAAAGTGACACTCAAAGGTGGCAGTGGAGAACACCGAACCACCCATCTCAACCCGGAGTTTGGGTGAGGGAATGGAAGGGAAAGAAAGAAAGGAGGGAGAGAGAGAGGGATAGAGAGAAGAAAAAAAACCTAGACGTGCTCCCGGCTTTCTCCCTAGCGATTAAGCAGTCACATATCTGCTCAAGCTGAAAGGCAAACATGACCCACAAAGCCTGTTTCTAGTCTGCTGCCTCTCTCCAGTCTCCACTAGCGTTGGGGATCCCATACTATCCATCAATCCATAGGTCACCGTGACAACAGCTTGCCATTTAGCAGGCTGCTTAAAAAATACTATCAAAAAATCAACAGCACAAACCTAGTGAGGGGAGAGAAAGTCATTTTTCACATGCCACAGGTGTGGCACTGGCCTCCCAGAAGACCCTGCCCTGTGAAACTGTCACGTGTGGCAAATACAAATGGGGGTTTGCACTTCTGTCAAGGGATGCTATCAAATGGTAGTTTTGAAAAACACAGGGTTAGTTTCCTCCCAGCTTGCATTCCACTTGCATTTGTGAATAATTAGATTCAGAAATGATGCAAGTTAAATGGTGCACACTGTGGGGATACACGCATACCATATTTGTGGCGTACTTGAAAGCATTTAATGAGCGCTTATTTACACTGCGGAAACAGGTTGGACTGGTGTGCGCTTTAGCAACAAAACAGAAAAAGAAAAAAAAAATGTGGTCACAAACTGGGACAAGAAATGCCTTCAAAACACAAATTTGTTTCCATTTAGCCTTTTTTTGTTTTGCCATTCAGCATCCGCACAGATTGCATACATTAAAAAACAAAAACACCAACAGAAAGCCACTGAGATCTCCCCACTCCTCCAACACAACCCACCCTTCACACACACACACACACACACACACACACACACACACACACACACACACACACACACACACACACACACACACACACACACACACACACACACACATATAGTACACAAATATGCTAGTTCTCTCTCTCTCTCTAATAGACAGACATACGCATGCACACACACATACACACACATACACACTAGCCTACACAAAAATCACTCTCACACTCACCATCGAGATGTAAAGTGTAAAGTGGCACATCTCCATGGCAAGAGAAATACATCACTGCTTATTAAATCAATTCTAGACTGAAAAAAAAAAGTCTGAGGCTAAAATAATGAAGCACTTAAAAATGATCTGAGCTTCACTGGGCCTTACCTGATCGGTGCGGTGGGGGAACACCAATCTGCCGCATATTAGAGGAGGTATATTAATCCTGCCGAGTCTCAAAGCTGCCTTTAAATGGGAGGAGGGGTCCTCAGTGACTTTCGACTTGCTCAATATGCCCCCCTTTTAATTTCAAAGGGGTGGTGAGCATGTTGGGGGGTGGTGGTGATGGTGGTGGGGGGAGGGGGGGATGCAGCATCTATGGCTGTCATTGATTTGGTGTGAAACTTTTCCCAACTCCCCTGTGCTACTCCCTTGCACACTCAGGCTGCTGTTTTAATTATGGCGCTCTGGGCAGATGCTACAAAGCACTCCACCTGCTTCATCATGGCCTCCATGGCAACAAGCACAGAGAGAGAGAGAGAGAGAGAGAGAAAGAAAGAAAGAGGGAGAGAGAGAGAAACTGAACTGAACTGAAATGTGCCTTTAATTGAGTGACACCTAAACAGGCAGTGGAATGGAGCTCTAAAGTTAAGAAAACAAAACAGACTGGAGTTGACTGGAGAGGATGAGATTGCAGTGTCCTCCAGCACTGCTACAGGGCTGAGCTCATGGGGGCTGAGAGGGCTGACCAGTCCAAGTGCTTGCAAGGTTGAAAAGCAAAGGTAAAGCAAATTGGCCTGGTTCTAACGAATAGGGTTCCATAGTCAAGAGGAATTGTGAGAGCCATCATGAATCCATGATTTTCAGAGGAAAACATTTGTAATAGCCAATATGAAGCTCTGAGCGGTTCAGGAGGAACATTTTGTGGTAACCATAATGAATCCATGATTTTGACCAGTGCTTCAGAAGACTGCCAGGGCTGGAGGAAAAAGAGGGAGAAAGAGAGAGAGAGGCATCTTTGATGTGTGCTGATTACAGTATCTTGGAGAGGTCTCACCAGAGCTATCTCATCCTGCAGTATATTAAACAGGCTCTTTTGCTGGGGATGAATATTTCACCGCCACTAGATTTTTCCTCACTTGATACACCGAAACCGGATTTACCCTCTCAATGTAAAGAGCAAGTCTTTACATCATCGGGAATTCATATCTGCAGCTGAGGGTGAAAAAAAAGAAAGATCAGCATTTGAAAAAGTCATTCTTATCACAAACAACGGGTGGAGGGCAGAGCTCTTGGCAGCCTCCAACAATGACAACTTGCAGGCAAAGCCCTCTGAACCTGCATCAAATTCTCCAAAGTTCATCTATATTCTGAGTTTTTTCAGAGGCAGCCACACAATCCTTCCCTAAAACCTTCCTGTCTCCCTCTCCCTTCTCCTCCCTTCTCTTCCCCCCTCCCCTCCCCTCCCTTCCCCTCCTCTCCTCTTCCCACACCCACTACCCCACTCCACCCTTTCACACATTTGGTGTCATATATGCATGGAGATGTTTCTCCTCCGAGCGCAAGAACAAAGCGGACGACCTTTGTCCGACAAGTGTCAGGCGCGCAGCGGAAATAAATGAGATTTTAAAAGGTGCTCGGCACGGCACACGCCGGCTTGACGCACAGATAAAAGGCAGATCGGATCTTATGTGGGCATTATTTTTAATACATACTCCACTCAGCTTGGGCTGAGATACGTGCCCTATCTCCAGACTTGGGGATGGAGTCTAATTAGAGGAGTGTTGTGAGGGAGCTGGTAGTCGGTCGGTCGACAAGAAGGCCTGGAAGACACTACTGTTCTCAGTTGAGAGAGAGAGAGAGAGAGAGAGAGAAAGAGAAGGTAGATGGATTCCTTTGATTTGTTATTTTTCTTTGGGGGTGGGGGGGGGGGGGTCATTACTGTGCACTCTGGTGGGACTATCTGTTTGGTATTCCCCCCAGTGGCACTTTTCATTTGAAAGGAGTTGGTGCAGAAAGCAACCACATAAATCAAAAAGGCCAACTTGTTTCGGATTATCTTGTGAAAAGGGCAGCGCGCTGGCAATGACGTCACCTGGCGCTTCAAACGTCTCCTTGGAGAGTCTCACCCAGCACCCCTCAATCTCCCCACTCCTCCAACACAACCCACCCTTCACACACACACACACACACACACACACACACACACACACACACACACACACACACACACACACACACACACACACACCCAGCCCCACCAATCTGAACCCCTCCGAGACCCCGCTATCTCCTCCCCACAGCTCTGCGTCTGACAGGCAGCCATGACACCACTCAGCCATGAGCCATACAAATGAGGGTCAAACAGAAAGATGGAAAGATCCAACCCCAGTGCACTAGCTGTCCCCCTCCTCCCCCTTCTCCTCCTCTCTCCATCCCCCTCTCTCTCTCTCTCTCTCTCTCTCTCTCCCTGTATGTGTGTGTATGTGCGTGCATATCTGTGCAAGCAAAGAGCTGTGAGCAGAGTCAGAAGCCTTTAAGAAGGGGACACCACCAAACCTTCCTAACTCCTCCACCACACCCCTGCCTCACGTCACGTCACGTCACAGAAGCAGACCAGACCAGACATCCAGCCAGGCCTCCCTGCAGCACGTCAGTCCAGACAGGAGAGCAGTGGAGGGGGCAACGGGTCTGGGCTGATGGGCACTTGTTAGCTACAACTGGAGGGCAGCTGTTGACATCAGCGGGGCAGAGGGGAGGGAGGGAGGGCAGGGCAGGGGAGGGGAGGGGGGTAGTTGGGGGGTGTGGATGTCAACACGCTTGGCCTGCTGTTTCACGTGGGTGAGTCATGCAGGGGAGAACAGAGAAGGAGAGAATGTGTGTGTGTGTGTGTGTGTGTGCGTGTGCGTGCGCGTGCGCGTGCGCGTGCATGTGCGTGTGCGTGTGCGTGTGCGTGTGCGTGTGCGTGTGCGTGTGTGTGTGCGTGTGTGTGTGTACCACATAACACAAATAAATGGAGGGTATAAAGAATGGGAAGCAATCCTGGTGCTGGAGCCGCACACGTCCTCTTCTGTTATCCATTACTACGTGCAAATGAGGGATGATGTTTTCTCTGCTGATACAAGCAAGTCTACAGCTCTGGTGGCAACCTTCTGACTGGCCTCTCTCTGCTGCTGCCAGTCTGGACACACACACTCTAGCCTGGTCCACACACTCTTGTGCACAGACATACAAACACACACACACACACACACATACACACACACACACACACACATATAGTACACAAATATGCTAGTTCTCTCTCTCTCTCTAATAGACAGACATACACATGCACACACACATACACACACATACACACTAGCCTACACAAAAATCACTCTCACACTCACCATCGAGAAAAAAATTGGCTAGTGGAAATCAATGCCTCTCTAAAGGAATTACATTACATTACTGGTCCATTATTATATTATCCAGCTTTACATATGTCCTTCAAGTATCATTTCATCTCAATTTCAGAGACTATACGCAAAGATCTATTCCTGGAAGGCAGCATGCATCTCATTCACACACAAACATACTAGGTACTATTACAGTCAGACACAAACATATGCACAGCAACAAACATACAGGCCTACTGTGGATAACGGCACGAGCTGCAAGCAGTGAGAGAGTGGAGAGGCGACCCACCGTAGGGGAGGAAGAGCTCTTGATAGAGCACAATGCAGAGGACAAATGGGTTACATTTGCAAATTAATGGAAATTGGGTTGTAATGAGTCTGTAGGATGCTGGCACAGATATAAGGGAAAAAGGTAATGGTAATGATTTGAAAAGATGACAAACGACTTTTTGTGGAATTGTACTGTGCTGAATGTGAAGTACAACATACAAACATACATGAACTGTTAAAATAACAGAATGGATATGTTGATGGATTAAAAGGCAGCATGATTGAAAATTTAAATGAAATACAATAAACAATAATCAAATAAAAAATATGAAATGGTTACCAAGCGTATGCTGGAGTTCAGGGGTCAAGGTTCAGGGGGCAAATCAAACAGGGAAACCAAAATGGCAGCTGCAAAGATGTCTGTGGGGGAGAAAAATAAAGCAAGGAAATGATGTAAGTAATGTTACATAAGCTCCTATTTCATAAAAGCCAGAACACTCGGCATGGAAATCAGGTACTCGTCCTGAACCTCCATGGCATCAGCAAATGCATTCTGGGTATGTAAGCTGTGGCTTTTTTTAAACTGCGGGACAAAGGACACTTGTTTTGTCCTTCTATGCAACCGGCTGCACCTTCCAGCACTTTCTTGCTTTTATCCCGTGGAGTGTTGAGGGAGCGTCTCAGGTAAGAAAACAAACACCTTGATCTGAACTCTCCGGCTCTCGCCTGGCTTTTAATAAACTAGCGGACCCAGTGGAGATAGCAGTGGCTATGTGACTAAAGTGTTCACAAAATTAGACAGCATCTTTTTATCATCCTGCACCAGGGGCTAGGCAATAAATGAAGGGGTTTGCACATTCAAAAGCTCTCAAGAAGATTAGGTGAATTAAATAGCAGACCTAAAAGGCACCGTATAGAATGCACTACCACATACACTGGCCTGTGGCGTACACGCGTAACACTCTCTGCCTATTACACATACACACACAGCGACACACACATACACATAAACACACAGACACACAAAAACTCTCTCACACACACACACACACACACAACCACACACACACACACACACACACACACACACACACACACACACAAAACGCACAGGGACCAAAATGAACTGGGATGACATATGAACATATTTCTTGGCTTTAGTAATTAATAGGATCAAATGATCTGCTCCCCCAGAGAAATGAGGCTGTACCTGTTGACAAGCACTGGGTGATCTGGCCGACTCCACCAGACACTTAATACACACTTTAGCACTGGTGGGAAATCTGAAGGGCTAGCATGGTAGCATGTTTTTTTTTTTTATAGGACAGAGGAAATATCACCCCAGCACAATATCATAATATTTGGCTGGATATTGTATTGCCCCACATGAAAGGCCAAGGATTGAATTTGAATTCACACATTAGCATTTTGCCCTCTTCCTCACGATTATATTGGCATGCAACTAGAATACTAAAATCAAGTGCTATTTTTCAGCTCACTTGCAATGAACAGAGGGACATAATGAAAAGTTTATCTTGAACGAAAACCGCCATAAATCACATCAGGGTATATCTTATCACAGCACTCGGCGTGTCTGAGTAATCTTCAAAACTGTACCAGGATCAGATTATGGTCCAAGAATCCCGATGATATTGTATCTTTAAGGCCTCTAATGATCTCCACCCCTATCATTTTCAAACGTCCCCTCACAGCAGGGTTCTCTCTGCCTATGTCTTTGACTGCGGTGAACCTGCATGCAATTCATAACTGAACAAAGCCAATCTACTGCAGAAACCTGCCACTCGCATGGGCAATAACACACCATGCTGAGGGTGGTCCTTGGTCCTTGGAGCTGATTTACATTTAGATCTTTGTTCATTTTTCTTCGTGATCACCATGTCTGTTGGAGCATGCCCTTCTGTTTCAACTCACGGCGGCGTTTTGATGTGCTACAAAGGCATTGATTTGTGTGGAGTCAAAGTCACCTTGATTGAGCCTCGCCAGTGACAAAGCGCCACCACACAGTATAATTGTCATGACTTTATTCTCTTATGTCTCTCAACAGTTATGTCCTTTCAATATGAAAAAAAGACTGCACACACAGGAACACAGACAAGTAGGCTCTCCATGCACATATGCACTCTAAAAACAGCCAACTTGCAGGAATTCTGCAGCGCATTGGAGCCCACGATATTAGTGCTCTGCCAATGCTTGACTGGTCAAAGAGTACCTTGAAGTTGTGATGCTCAGAGAAGAGAACAGGAGCGGCGGTGAAGAGAAAGAGAGAGAGAGAGAGAACGACGGAAGGCTGGAGAGTAGGCAATCCCCAATCCATTAAATATGAGCAAATAATCAAAGACAAATTATACTTCGGCAGGATATGCAAATTCCAAATTAGATGCAAGTCATCAAAAGATATGCACAATTATATTTGGGGGGGGGGCTTCAGTGTTTACTTTCAAACCAAGTTCCCCAACAATGGCATAAGCCTCCCCTGATTGTGCTAATGGGATTTTTCTCAGTGCATCTTCACATCGGCCGTGACACTCACATTCATCAGTGCTCCATCAGTGCTTCGGTGGATTACTCCCGTCGCCACACAAAACGCAGTTAGTTTGAACTTGGGAAACACAGGGACAATTACCATCACTTCACAGGACCAAAGCCCAAGGAGCTAATCAATACTTCCAGTAGGAAACATGTCTTTGGAGGGGGAAGAAAAGGCTTGGATAGTCTTCACTATAGGCTTTTTGTCATTTATTTCCGTGTAATTTACCAAAAAAGGCTTTGTGTTTTTTTCCCCGCTCCTTCTGAATGGCTTCCCTCAACCCCTTTTTGCTACTTCTGGAGAATGAGTAGAGTACACCAAATGGATCAAATGGACGTTTCCAAAGCTGCATCTTTCACAGGGATGGTTCCTAAAAAGGTTCCAAAATTAAAAGACTGCAACAGCATCCAAAAGAGACCATTTCATAAAGCCTATATTTGAACTGGAAATAAAAACAGAAGCCATTGTCAGGGTATGAAGGGTCAAACACAAGGGCAGCGTGTGTGTTTTGGAAAGTGCTTTGCACTGACACACAGTCAGAGGTCACACTCACCAAAACCTATTTCATTCAGTGGCAAAAGCACAACTTGGGGGATTTCTCTTCCCCCCTTAAAAGCTCCCTCCAGATGCATCCCAAAGCCCCGTCTCATGGCACCTCATCTTTCCCTTCTCTCTTTTCTTTTTTTTGCATTTGTCAGTAGCAGCAATTGCCGTGGTTATTACACACCATTTTAGATCAACTCAGCAAAATCAAGGTCCCCAGAGGAAAAACACCTCACCTAAAAGCCATTTGATGCCCTCCCCTCCCCTTCTTCCATCCCCCTCAGCATATGATGAGGCTTATCATCGGGGAGCAGCGCGCAGATATTGTCAGGACCGCTTTCAAGTAATCCTGATTAAGGATCCGAGTTTCATACTGCCATGCAGCCGCTCTTGCACAACCCCCTTCCCCCCACCATGAGCGCTACCAAGGGTACAATTCTGCCTTTGTTGGCTTTATCGACCTGCCGTGGGTGCCCACAGTATTCTATATATCAAAGAAGAGATATATCATATTGCCGCGCTCCTTTAAATCACACGTTTGGCTAGTTTCCTCCGCCGCCTTGGCCGAGGCTGCCGGGCTCTGCCAGTGCTTGGCAAGGTCACTCGGAGGGAAGGAGAGGAATCCCATTCCTGGAGCTGAAGCTCGCTCGGCTTTTGGAATAATATGAGGTAAAGTGGGGGTCATCGTTCAGACAACACACACATCGGCGGTGAGAAGTGAGAACTTTCCCTCAGGTCACAGGAAAAAAACGTGTGCAGCTCTGCAGGCAGATGGTAATTCATCATTGCTCCCTGACTGTGTATCTGTGTGTGTGTGTGTGTGTGTGTGTGTGTGTGTGTGTGTGTGTGTGTGTGTCTGTGTGTGTGTCTGTGTGTGTGTCTGTGTGCTGTGTGTGTGTGTGTGTGTGTGTGTGTGTGTGTGTGTGTGTGTGTGTGTGTCTGTGTGTGTGTCTGTGTGCTGTGTGTGTGTGTGTGTGTGTGTGTGTGTGTGTGTGTGTGTGTGTGTGTGTGTGTCTGTGTGTGTGTCTGTGTGTGTGTCTGTGTGCTGTGTGTGTGTGTGTGTGTGTGTGTGTGTGTGTGTGTGTGTGTGTATGTGTGTGTGTGTGTGTGTGTGTGTGTGTGTGTGTGTGTGTGTGTGTGTGTGTCTGTGTGTGTGTGTGTGTGTGTCTGTGTGTCTGTGTGTGTGTGTGTGTGTGTGTGTGTGTGTGTGTGTGTGTGTCTGTGTGTGTGTGTGTGTGTGTGTGTGTGTGTGTGTGTGTGTGTGTGTGTGTGTGTGTGTGTCTGTGTGTGTGTGTGTGTGTGTGTGTGTGTGTGTGTGTGTGTGTGTGTGTGTGTGTGTGTGTGTCTGTGTGTGTGTGTGTGTGTGTCTGTGTGTCTGTGTGTGTGTCTGTGTGCTGTGTGTCTTCGCACCCTGGCCCTTAAGACAACAAATGCTCGCCCTGCCCTGGAATCAACCTTTGCATTGCACAAGGTGCCTGTGGCGTCACGACTTGTTAAATATGATCATTCATTTAGTGTAATGTAATGCCGATTGATCAAAATTCAGTATGTATGGAGGCCAGCGTGTCGACGTGAAATCTCTAGTGTCTTTAGGTCTGCCTGCAAGCCCCTCTCTTAACTAATGTCTACAATTTGTCCCTCAAAAGAACCTTCACAAAACCACAAAGATGGACTTTAAACGAAGTACATCTCCTGACATCTTCAATTTCCCTGAAGCAGTCGTCATATATAGAAGATCTTTTAAAAGACTGAATAAAATTCATGTAATAAACATGAATTTCAATTTCAAACAAGACTTTCTAAAGTTGTATTATTAAAACAGGGGAGCCTACCACATATTTGCACGTCATAGACGGGTATGTCCCTCCAGTAACGAATATATAATTAACACCAATTCATTTGCCATTCCTTTTCATCATGCAATCTTTTTCACTTGTAATCAATATGAAGGCAGAGCGGACAGAGTTTATAAAATATGGCATAAAGCGGATATTGACAGAGTGATCAAAAGATGACAAATGATTAAAGGACTAAAATAGTATGTTTATTTCACTGTTCGCTAACACACTGCTGATTAAAAAACACTCTCCATTCTCATACAAATTCCTCTGCTTTTTAATGGAAAATGAGAGGGCCTACAGGCTTTGTGTAACTGGTTAAAATTTTAAAATTCTTCCTCTCGTCCCCTTTTATCACTAAAAATGGATTGTCTTTTTAACGGCTTGCCAGATTGCCATGCATAAACGACGCAGATCCTCACAGCTGGGGGCGATCTTTTTTTTTTTTTTTTTTCTCTCTCCCTCCTCTCAAATGCTGAAACACACAGCAGAGAGATGGCTGATTCTCCCCCCCCCCCCCCCCCCCCCCTTTGCTTTGCTCTTTTCCTGTTCCAGCCCTGTGTAGCCAGAGGACTAGAGGCAGGGGAAAGGGGGAGAGAGGAGACTGAGACTGAGACGGGGACAGGCCTCGACGCTGGGGCACAGTTCTTATCCTATATTGAAGCTGTCACATGTGTGTTTGGAGCTCGGAGGCAGACAGGCAATTTTACCATTGTAGTGAGAATCAATACCCCATCACAGTGTTCGTGTGGAGCGCCCCATCCTTCAGAGGCTGCGTCATTTATATTGTTTTTGCCCTGGCGAAAACGCCACCAAAAGCAGTATAAGCATAGTGAAAAAAAGAAGATGAGCGTCCTCTTCTTCATGGCGGCTCTTATCACAGAGAGGTCGGTTGGAGGAGGTGGGCGGGATAGGGGGGAGGTGTGACTAGCGTCCCTGTCTAATAACTTAGACCAACGTGTGTCTTAAATATCCAGGATACGTCACTTTATCTAGGGCTAACATTTTCCTCTCGGCAGGAAGGACTTTTCTGGACGCTTCCAAAGAAAACTGATCCTGCTCACAGATACCCCCATGCTGGGCCCTGCCTGTCCCTCCGTGTAATTATTAGAGCCCGTATCTTCCAGGAGCTTGTCTGTCAAGGGCGTGCTGCAGATGCATATTTATTGGGTTTATACTGCCAGCCAGACACCCAGCAAGGGGATACTCAGATATTTTTTTATGTTATTCCATTCCAGCCTGAGATCCAGTCTGGTTCTTTCTTTGAGTGTGTGTGTGTGTGTGTGTGTGTGTGTGTGTGTGTGTGTGTGTGTGTGTGTGTGTGTGTGTGTGTGTGTGTGTGTGTGTGTGTGTGTGTGTGTGTGTGTGTGTGTGTGTGGGTGAGAGAGAGAGAGTGTGTGTGTGTGTGTGTGTGTGTGTGTGTGTGTGTGTGTGTGTGTGTGGGTGAGAGAGAGAGAGTGTGTGTGTGTGTGTGTGTGTGTGTGTGTGTGTGTGTGTGTGTGTGTGTGGGTGTGTGTGTGTGTGTGTGTGTGTGTGTGTGTGTGTGTGTGTGTGTGTCTGGGCCTGTTTCCCATCGCACTGGAGTTTCATGTCCATCAAAGGAAACAGAACATCAGCGCTGGAGCAGAACACAACACATGCAATAACTCCCAGTGTGTTATCTGCATCAGTCTGCGCGTGTTGGCTAATCTACTCTAGTGCGCAGGCATCCTGCCGAGGCTGTCCACGGGTGTCCCCAAGTTGCAGGAATGAGACGAGCCTTCGTCTCGTATGAAACTCTGCACTGAAAGTCACCTGAAGCCCCAAGTCCTGACAACAGTTGTGTGTGTAAGTGTGTGTGGGTGGGTGTGTGTGTGAGGGATATCTAGGAGGCCGATGACAACCCTAGTTGCAAAAGGACACCCAAAGTGTTTGAGGCCGGATCATAATAGAGGTAATGATGACTCCACCACCCTGCCCTCTGTGACACACTCTCCCCTCTCCCCTCTGTTTATCGATCAGAGCAGAGCAGAACGCGACCCCTGCCTCAGAGTCAGACGCCTTCAGCCCTTTCCACAAACTTTTCTAAAAACAAAAAAATGGAATAAAATAAAACAACTCTCTGAAGAGGCCAAGCAAGGGACACACTCCAGGTGGCAGAAGAGGAGGGAGGGGGTGGGGAGGGGAAAGGCTGAAACATCCAGGACACAGAGCGATGGCCAGCGAGGTGAGAGGACAACCTCGGGTCCTTATGCCCCCTTCCCCCCTCTTTGAAAAGAGCTGATAGAAGCGGCATGGCTCCTTTAGTGGATTTATCCCCCTCCACCCCTATCCTGCTGCGCTTGAACATCCTGATGTGCATATATGCTGATGTCCTCCTAATGTTCCCTATGGCTGGTATTAAAAAAGGTTCAAAAAAGAGAGAGAGGAGAGAAAAACTCCTGACAAATGAAACTAATGTGCACAAGTAGAAACCCTTTTGCCTTTGTAGGAAAGTCAAATGCAAATCAGTGTGATGAAAATAAACAAGTGGAGCTTTATTTCGGAGATTGGATTAAATGTGGGGGTAAATATGCCTTTAGCTGCCACATTAACATCTTGGAGGAGAAAATAGACCTCAAATAGTCACTGTAAAAGATTAGCTCTATTAGGTAAATATAAT
Organism: Sprattus sprattus; assembly: GCF_963457725.1. Classification (NCBI taxonomy): domain Eukaryota; kingdom Metazoa; phylum Chordata; class Actinopteri; order Clupeiformes; family Clupeidae; genus Sprattus; species Sprattus sprattus. Next base: position 22,110,308 of record NC_137914.1, read on the forward strand.
AGACACACTAATATATGGCTTTAGGGCAGTAATGTGAACCTTGTCGTAAATGTGCTAAAGTGTATCTTTTAATAAAATGCAGTTATTTTGGATTTAAACCAGTTCCCCAGCCTATCGTAAAACTCATAAACTCGCATGCATGTTCCCTGTCAAAGAAAATAGGAGCAGAGATCCAATATCACTTGCACAGGTGCCAACACTGTGAGATGCTGATTTGAACCAACATTTCATATCAGGATACACACAGGAACTTGTACACACCCAACTACTTGTCTTGTCACGCGTGCGGGAACAAAAATGCCTGCAAATAATTCTGTCATGTTGCATGGAAATACAGCAAGAACAGCCAAGTTATT
>NC_137914.1:22113163-22140663 GCF_963457725.1 Sprattus sprattus
GGCTGCCCTGTGCAAAAAAAAAAAAAGTCAGACAGAGAAGAAGCTTAGTGCAAGCAAACTTTCACTCCAGCCTACGGCTTTCATTTCATTTCCAGCTGTCAGAAGAATCAAACTAGGAATAGAGCGCTCATCGCTAGCATCGTCACTAGCATCCTGACTAATGCATTTACTTCAACCTCTTAACTTGACCAGCATCTCCTGCCTAGGGATTGATAGCATGGATTATCTTTCATAAATCTGTGTATCTTTCACTGTTCTTTTACACAATTGCAATACGTGTATTACACTGCATATCATTGTATATCTACTATAAAACCATGGTGGTGAAGTATAATGTAATACCTAAATCTTAGCCACAAAATAATTGCCAAAATTGTTAATTGTTAAAATCCAACCATGCCTATCTATATTCTTCACATACAACTAAAACAGTAGGGTCCGTCCTTCCTCTTAGTATAAGGCTTTAAAATGAGCAAATATCACACAAATGTGTCCCATTCATCCCAATCAAATAATTAATTTATTTAATTAATTTATATTCTACAGCTATTTTCCATTCCCATACAATCCCCATAAAAGCTGTCCAAATGACAGCAGGCGCAGTATCATTACACAATGTCAGGGCAGGATAGTACCTGTTGAATGTCCTAAATGATCATTCTGAGCATACTGATTTACAGGCCTACAATTAGGACTGTCAAGCCTGTGCTGTCACTGTTGTAAATATAGCAATTAGAGCCGTGACAGGGGAACAACAAAATAAGCAGGCCATCAGTCTGGATTGTGATTATACCTTATGTCTTTCTATTTGTGTTCCGACCACAGACCCTAATGTTTATACACAATGACAGAGAACACATCATTTTCACTATAGAAAGAGCCATGGTGTAATAATTATCATCATACATTGCCAATTACACTACAGATTGGATTTAAATCTTCTATAGAATGCTGTTTCAGATGGTGGGTAGCTCACATATAATGCGCTAAACAGCGTGTTGGATTGTAGACCACAAATAAGGTCGGGTGACTTTATAGGAATGCCATTGGACTGCATCTGCTGAACCAAGAGGCTATTTCAAACAGACTGTGTTACAGTGTGTGTGTGTGTGTGTGTGTGTGTGTGTGTGTGTGTGTGTGTGTGTGTGTGTGTGTGTGTGTGTGTGTGTGTGTGTGTGTGTGTGTGTGTGTGTGTGTGTGTGTGTGTGTGTGTGTGTGTGTGTGTGTGTGTGTGTGTGTGAGTGACTGAACGTAGATAAGGCGAATGGAGCTCATTTTGTTTTCCAAGATTCGTGACAGGCAAAGCAGGCTGAATCAATCTCTTCCTGGTTACATCTGAGAACTGTCGCTGAAAATGAGTGACAACTTTATTCTGTGTCTCTTCTGTAAGCCGTGCGAGGCCACGCACACTACATTTTAACAGAGAAACAGGCTTTTGTAGGCTTTCCTGTACTTCCCAAGCAAAGTTCAAAAGAAGCTAATGTCTTTGACAGACAAGCTTTTTATATAGTATGAGAGGGGAATTTACGTCACATTAAAGAGAATGGAACTCCCCAACAACAAAAGATGGCTGCGATTTCGAAAGGCCAGTCACACAGTTGGCACTGTCATTGTCACACTTTAAAACACCAAAGGCGTGCGCGCGCATGCATACACACACAGACACACAGACACACAGACACAGACACACACACAGACACACACACACACACACACACACACTGCCATCAAAGGCCATTGATTTTCTAATCAAGAGTAAATGATGATTAAAGCATATCAGGCCCTTATCTTTCTGTTTAAAAATCCTCATTTCTTTATTAAAATTTGACTTTGAGTATTTCCAGCGACGGGGGTAAGAATAAAAGTCAAAGGCAAAGACACCTTGTAAAACATCTTAGCGCTCAAAGGACGCATGACAAATTATTTGAAAAGGCATCTGAAAAACATCTAGGATAGGTTATTATTAGCCTGAAACCATCATTTCCCTCCCCTACACGAAGAGACATCATTTAGGAGACAGAGCTCATGCACCACGTACCTCTCCTCACACCATAATCTCCTCTCTTACTTCCAAAGCATGCCAGGCCAAGGTTTACACTCCCTCACTCCAGTCTCTGTGGCCTCCTTTATCCCACGCTTTGGCACTAACATTTAAACTGCGTTTGAACCTTTGGCTCCTCGGCTCCTCAGGCTCGGTGACCTTAAGAGCTAATACTACGCCAGCTCCACCGGACACTGGCTGCCATCTATATGGCATCTCCACAGACTTCAATTATCGCAGGTCTCCCCCCTTTAGCCCTGCTCGCTCGCCAGCTAATTACGCTTTCTCTAATCAAGCGGCCCGAGAAGCCGGGGATTAGTGCGCCCCCCCGCTCTCGACCCAAACGTGCACGCCCCGTCTCTGCGTCCTTCAGGTGCGGGTACAGCTTAGCGTAGCACGGTTTTGCATAGTACAGCACCGGACAGCAGAGCAGAGCCACAAGGATAACCAGAGGCCTTCGGTTAACTTATGGGGGCCTAGGGTGTTCACATAGTCTTTATGTGTCACAGGCGAGAAGGGGAAAAGACAGGAGAGGAGAGAAAATGAGAAGAGAGGAGGAAGAGGAGAGGGACCTTACAAGTGTAACACCTCTCTAATTGTTAATGAGAGGTAGCACTGCCATATTAAATGCAAACTTTTTACCTCACAAAAAAATATATAATTCCAAACAGTGCACATTTAAAATAGGAAGGACCAATTGCTTTGATGAATGGGGGTCATTGTGTTACAGCTGCTTGTACTAATTACTCAGTTTTATGAGTTATTACTCTCCGATTCCTCTTCCAAAGTCACGTTAATGCCGCTCGGAGTACAGCGCTCGCACAGCTGAATAATGAACGCAGAAATTGTACCTCCACGTTCATTTGTTTAAACCCACTCCTTCGTCTTTCGCCAGCTCCCGCTTCCGTGTTTACATTTCTACTTATGTATTTAATACCTTTGCTTTACATTGAAGGATGTACATTCTGATGCACCACCAATGGTTCTCCATTTGCAAAGACATCTACATTCTTTTCCACACACTGCCATTGTGACACTATCTCCACACAGTAAACAAAACCCCATCACAACAACAACAACAACAACAACAGCAAATGTTTTGGGGTGTTTTTGATGGGAGAGGAGTGCTGTACAAAGGGCTTGCGTGACAGACTAGAGGCCCACAGTACTGTGGCACAGCACGGGGCCCAGGCTTCAGAGGGGGGCCCTGTGGTGGGGAGATGGGGAACAGTGCTCGCTTTGGGTGCCGTCTTCTGGATGGACAGATGGGGGATCGTGAAAAAAGCCGTTTTTGTTCTCTATGAGCTGCTTCCCCTCTCATGGATGCCGCCATATGCCAAGGCTCCACATATGTTGGGCAGAAAATGGGGGGGGGGGAAAGATGGTGGTTGGGAAACTGTCTGATCTGTGTATTCGCAAACGGGCCTGTGAAAAAGATATTACGCCATCCGAAAACGCCAAGCACCTTCTTCAGCAAACTGAAGTTAGCCTGCTGCTATACAAGTGCAGAAACTAGTGATGATTTGTGCCCAGCAATTACTTCTATCACAGCTTCCAAAACACTAAAGGGGACACATGAAATATCAAATGCAATATATTGAGTGATATATTGAGATAAATGGAGTGCAATACATGGCAAGATTCTTGCTGTGAAATGTCAAACACTCCAATGGTCATAAAGAGCATGGCCTGCAGATGCTATTGCCACCTAGAGCCTCAAGAGTGAAAATAGTCAAGCTGTCATGTGACCACATTCTGGCCTGGCAAAGCAGATCAACTGTGAAAGATTATCTTCCACTACCTTGTCTTATCGGCCTTATCCCATACATATATGTATCTGTATCCCTCTTTCAGACGGAGATTGTCTTTTCTATTAAGAACCTCCTGTAGATTTTTTACCTTAATCCTATCAACTAATGTGAATCCGCTGATCCGCAACTGTCTTGAAGGTTATCTCGGGTATGTTTCACACCCAAGGCGATCTATTATTTACATGGAGGTAGTCCCTCCAGTGCCCTGGAGTCTCTCTGGGAGGTGAAAATGCAAGACCTGCCTCCCAGTCTGCCACACAACATCCCCATCTAGATAACATGCTTGAGTGACTTGGAAGAAATCAGTGTAGGTTGGAATATCTTATCCTCCACCGAGGCTGTTCATTTTATACAGCAGTGAACAGGGCATGGGGATTGGGGATGGAGGGGGAGGGGGAGGGGGTTACTGCCATTTAAAATCTGGGGTTCCCTGATTCTTCTGCCTAGTGGAAATTGTCTTTTAAGGCCACTTGTTTTTAACAAACAAGTGCATTTATCAGCTTTCAGTTACTACGGCAATAGTATTTGTTACAGGCAACCCTGAGGGTACGTCTTCCATGCAAGGCTAAAAAACTTGAATTGACATTGGAAAGAGATAATCCAAAAACAGATCCCATACTTTCCTTAAAGCTAGGGCAGGCAATGTGTTTCAGAAGCATTTTTGTTATATTTCTTGAAATTCACTTTACATCCCGACAGCAATGAATAGATTAAATGCTTTGACAATAAAAATAAAATAAATCTGTGGCAGTCGCAGGGCCATAAAAAGCCTATCCTATCATTTCATTCAGCCTAAATGAAATGACTGAATGGCCTACCTGGCTGTCTACCAACCTACCTGCCTACCTGTGCGCAGTCTGCACTCATTACATGTAACCCTAATCTTCCATAAGGCTAAGGAGACATACCGTTAAAGCTAGCAAGCTAGTCACACAAGAATGGCAGAGAAGTGCAGTCAAAATGTCCAGTTCCAACCAATACCTAAAATGGCTTTTACTGCAAAACAAAGAAGAAAAAAAGAGACAGAAGTACGACTTACAAAAAGCCTAAGAGGTTTGATAAAGCAAAGGGTCAAACCAGAAGCAACATCGGTATGGCTTTTCAACGATAACAATACATTGTATTGGATTTCTCTGGAGCCAAAAGTGTCTTACAGAGGCATACAGAATTGAGAGGTATTGGGACGCTGAGAGCAGACTGTTCCTGGAAGCCGTGCGATGCTGTCAGCAGTCGCCATGGACATGCATGGTGTAGAGTAGATTTGGAAGGTTGTGTCTGTACTTCAGTTTAGGGATACCATTTTCTCTAGCCCACTGGATGAAGAGAGGGTGACCATAGCCTTGATGAATATAGGCCAGCATTTTTGGCACAGTATCCCTGCCACCCAGCAGAGGTACAGAACTGTCAATGGGAGTGGGATTGGGACAGAACCACAAAAGTTAAAAAGTTCTGTACCAAAAGCCTTCATGGTTTGTGACAAACTTAGAAGCACAGCCTCTTCTCAGTCTGGCTGACAGTTGGCCAACCACTCAGCGACAAAATGAGCAGCAAAGTAGATAAGGTCAAAGAGGTCCAGAAGGCAAGCTTGACGGTTCACTAAAAGCACCCACCACAGGAACAAGAAGCCAGGCTATTGTTGGTTTGTTGGTGTGGCAGTTAGCATAACAAGCTATAACCTAGCGCTTCAACTCTCTCGTGGTCTCCTGGTCCTCTAGCAGTGGTCATTGGCAGCGCAGGCAGTGCCGTGATTTGGAGGAGTGGTTTGGAGGGAAGCCTGAATGAAAGGGCTGGGATTTTTTCAGTTGTATCCTTTGAAAATCCAGTTTGCTCTTGCTGGTTTCTCTTACATTCCATTCCCTTCCCCACCCTTTAACTAGATATTTTACATTTTGAAAAGCCATTATTTATGACGCAGCTTCTCTCACAAGCAGGAAATGGCCTGAATATGTTTTGTCAGGACCACTCTACTAAAAGGCTGTACTTGTTGTGTTTTTTTCCAACTGGGCTCAGGCATGGGCCTGCATCATTGTACAATCACACTGCCATGCCACCAATCCAGACAATTATCTTTTTAAATTACATTCTGAAATGCCATCCATCACCCTTCAATAATTATCAGAATATGACGTTTCCTTTAAAAAACCTCCGCCACAGCACTTAAATGTCAATAAGCGCGCAATTTGTGCAACTGTGTTGTGGAACACAATCCCCCGGCCTGGGTCACCTCCTGGCCCTCTGAAGGGTACGTGTGAAAAAACAGTGGTTATTACGTCGGGGCTCTAAGCGCAGCGGGCCCATTTGATTTAGGTGTGACAGGGGTATTTATAGAGGTACACAGTGCCGCCTTCTCCATGAGCTTGTTCCAATCCAGACACTATTGGCAGCCCAGGCTCACTCACTCGAAAAGCCATCATGTCAGCAAACGGGTAGCATGGCGCATTAACAGGTTGCAAGAGGAGAGGTGGGAACTGGAAACGGCAACATTCTCCGTGGCCTGCGCTCTTGTCTCCGCATGGGAGAGTACAGTAATGTGGAGGAACGCTTCATTAAAAACCACAATGGCGGATCTTTATGTGTGAAGCCAGAATGGCCATGCCACCGTCAACAAGCATTGCCATGCACCATTCCACCTGCGAATGCTCAAAAAGGAAAAGAAATGCGTACAAAATCCAGCCATGGTCCAAAGTATTACACGGCCCCCGTGTCGTAGCGGGTGCACATTTGTATTTATGGATTCAGCCATGGAGTTGACACCTTTGATGCCTGTTTGTGGATTCAAAACCAAACCAAAGCAGGAACAACAACAGTGGGGGGGGATGAGCAAGTTAACAAACGTCTTGTGATTAGTCAATTATAATCTACAAATCAGCAACACCAGGGAGGGAGAGATGAATAAACCAAATAAATAAATAAATGATAAACACCCCGAGCAGATGTTTACATAAACATTATTTAAAATACATTATGCATCACAACGCTCTCGCGCTCACAGAATTCACCATTAGAATTCCAGGTGTTCCTTTGGAGTGGCGAGATAGGCCGCTTTGATCAGCATATCAGAACAATTCGGACTTTCATCTCCAGGAGTACAGTTTGGTTAAGAGGGGAATTTTGGATCAAGGTTCAACCAAAGACTTGGCATGTCCTCCTATGCACCCCGCCACCCCCTCCCGCCCCCCCCCCCCCCCCCACCCCACCCCAAACACACAGACACACACAAACACCCTCCCCCTTCCATACTGCACCCCCACCCCTTTTGTATCTCACATTCCTTCCATACCACCAAATGCTGTCCTGCTAGCACCCTTAAATCTGCAGCATCTGTCATTCATCCTTGTTGCATATATACAGATATGGTCACAACATGGGTGCAACAGTATGTTGCTATCTACAAATAAAGGAAAAGGAGAAAAAAAAACCTGCAAAACAAAAACAGTTTCTCTGTGTGTTTGTGTGTGTGTGTGTGTGTGTGTTTAGCAACGGAAGGTGAGACTACCTCCCAATTCAAGGATTCATGTCTGTTTCATTTTTTTTTTTATTCATTTCCTGAATATCATATAACTCATTGGAGTAAGGTGTGAAAAAGTAAGTAAGTTGGGTGAAAATTGAATGTTGCCTCATTGTCGGTATCTCAGGCACGTCCTCTACTGTTTCATGGGCACTTCAGAAGGAGACTCAGTGTGTGCAAGCCTGAAGGACTAATTATTAATTATTACACATGCCTTCAAAAGAAATCAAACATTTCCAAATCCTCACAAAAAGGGCCAGAAATATTAAAAACCACAATATCATTTTTTATATTCAATTACTGAGATTTAAAAAGCAAAAACAGAAAGTACCCTCAGGTACTCTGCTTACTGTTAAAGGCCTGAACAAAGAAAATCTTTAGTTTGTTCTTTTAAATAAAAGTATTTTAGTTTCTTTTTTCCCCAACAAATGTGTTCCCTCTGCTTCCTGGGTTGATCTGAAGGGGGGGGGGGGGGTATGACTACGGGGGCCCCCTGTCCACAGACTCTGCAGCGAGGAAGAGGGATGGAATTAAATCCAGGGGTAAACATGCTCGCAGGATGCGGCTCCTCTGTGGCCTATCGCTGCAATTAGAGATGAGTGGGGGGAGATCCGGTTATTCATACGCCGTCTGCACATTGCCACATTGATCATGCCGGGCTTAGGATAGTGCTAAGGCTGGGGCTCCGGCAAACCTGAGACCCTGAGAGCCACTGCAGCTTTTTTTCAGTTTTTTTATGGAGGAAACAAAGACTAACTATGGCCCAAGCTGAAAAACTAAATTATTTAACCGGTGAGACAAACTGATAAATTGCAGCGGTGGAGGTCAATACATTACGAGGACCTGTTGACCAGCCCCCTGGTGGGATTTATTATGCACTGGGCTAGATCAAGACCATTGATTTCCTCCCCCCCACCTACACCCTCACAAGGTCACAAAGAAAGACAGTTTGCATCTCAGAGTATGATTCCACTCCAAACATCATTGTATCACTGTCGGAATAATAATTTACTTCCGGGGAATTTGTTTAGTCACTCCCTCCGAAACCCCCTCTCACACACACACACACACACACACACACACACACACACACACACACACACACACACCCACCCACACACACACATACACAAACACACACCCAAACACACCCACACACTTCACAAAAAGTGCTGGCACAGCACTAGGATTATATCCAAAACACTTTGGTGGAAAATAAACACACAGATAATGTATTTGTTGGGGGCAAAAGAAAGGTCTGATTTTGCATTATTTATGTGAGCCAGTGAGAAAAAACTCAGTGGGTAATAGCAAGATTAATGTGGCTGTAACCCTTATGCATCTGGCCAGGCACAAGCCATGGCTCTAAAGACTAAAAATACTTGAGGCAGCAGTCCTTTTGCATTTAACCGGTGACTTCTGACTACGTAAACCTCTGGCTCAATGAGCCATTACTCTTCAGGCTTGGCATCGTGGGGATAAGCGCGTATTATGGATATTTGATTACAGTTCTTTTCGTCTGCAAACGCTCACTGGGGGAGTTTTGTTGTAAGTCTTATTATTCCGCTCTGCGTGTGGGTGGGTGGACGGGGAAAAAAAGTTGGGAGAACAAAACAGTCAAAGGACAGATTAATGGCTTTATCAGCCCACATCTAATGAAGATTTGTGTCAGGTTGCCTTGGTGCCAAAGCCAAATCAGCTCCCCAGACAGGCACAAACACCAGAGGGGGAAGGACTTGCTCCTCAATCAGATCGGCTGCTTAATACTTCCCTTCATACCGTGCAAAATCATTTTTAAGGGCTTAACAGAAGCAAAGTTCCCCAATGTAAGAAAAATGATAAATCGAGTCCTGAGAAACAACACGAATTGGAAAGAAATATGAGTTATGTACTTATGTACTATTACTTGGACTTAAACAAAGCTGAGGTGGGTATCATCTAGAGGAGAGAACATGACACTGTTCACACTTCACTGATTTTACACCACAAAGAGTGTGAAGGTGACTTCAGAAAAAGTTTTATTTTTACAATGCTGCCCCTCATAAATTAATCCTCATTTATACTTCACTCTGAAGTATTTAATTACTGTTACAGTGTCTGTAAAAGGAACAATAGGGAGGTCTGTGGTGTATGGAGGGGGTTGGGGGATGCTTGATAGCGATGAAGCTGCATTCTGAACTGGCTTGAAGTGAAAATCAATTTGCAATAATTAACAGCGGCTCCTCCGTCATTTACATTTAAGACAAATGCCTCTATGCACAAAATGCTAAACCAGAGGAAAGCCTTATGCTCATGCTTTATTTCCCTTCAGACACTAGACAACCAAACATAAAACACGCAGGTAAGAGGATTTTGTATTAAGCTGAGAATTCTTGCCCGCTGCAGAACATTGATTCGTAAAGATTAGGCAAGTGTGTGTTTGTGCATATGGGTATCTGTGTCAGTATGTGTATGATTGTGAGTGTGACGTACATGTTAGTGTGTGCGCTTGTGACAGTACGTCTGTGAGTGTGTCTTCTGTCTAAATGTGTGTGTGTGTGTGTGTGTGTGTGTGTGTGTGTGTGTGTGTGTGTGTGTGTGTGTGTGTGTGTGTGTGTGAGTGAGAGAGAGAGAGAGAATGTATGCATGTGTGTGAAGCATCAGGGAGTGGTCCCTAGCGTGCTGTGGGGACTGACTGGGACCCAGATGAGACTACTAACTAAGCCCTTTACTTCCCGAGCTGGCGAGGGCCCTCGGAGCAGCGGCTAATTATGTAAACACGACGGAGAGGAATGTCTAGCAGCCCGGCGCAGGCAGTGCGGGCCGACGCACGGCTCCGCATTACCTCATCAACAGAAAAATTCAAAGCAGGACACTCGGCAGAATTTCAATGGCGCCTCAAGGTTTCGCTGAAGGATGGGGGGCCTGGACAAGAGAGAAGAGGAGGGGAGGAGAGGAGAGAAGAGGAGGAGAGGAGGGGAGGAAAGGAGAGAAGAGGAGGGGAGTGGAGGGCACGTTTTAATGAACTGCCGAAGCACACCCTGTCGACACCTCAACCTTTTGGGCTTTGTCGAGAGAGCATGTGCTCATGAATCTTACCGGCAATTAGAATCAGCTGATACCGAGCTGACTGGGAATGTGCCACCTTCAGAATACCAACCTGTTCTACCGCCTGTGAGCCTTGAGGTCCGACAAGAGCACTTCACTGACAGAGGCCGAGGAAAGGTGGACAAGGGAGAGACAAGAAATGATTTAATCTTCAAAGCTTTACATGCAGTATCTCACACTGCTTTGGCTGAGACAAGGAAAAAAGAGAAAATTGAATACAAACAAAGAAAAAGCCTCCCAAACTCGCAACTCAGCATACGGAAAGAAGTACTCTTTCCTGGCCAGCTGAACAGTTTCTGGAAGGAATATTAAGACGGTCGGTCTGTGGTTCAACTCTGAACAACGCCCCTGGCACTGAGAGATGCTTGCAGCACAATGCAAGGACCTTTTCATTTAACACACCTCGACTTGTTTTGAAGTGACCTACACCTCTGCTATTTCACACGTGCCAAGATTAGGGCTGCACTGCTGTGGTGAAGAATAAAACACAAGGCTTCACTGATGATTTTCTGTTTAAAGTAACACACTAGCAGAATGACCTAAACGTAACTTTAATAAAGAACTTATTTTATCGCACTTTTTTTATTTTTATTAAAGAATTCATACCCATAAGGGCCTTATTAAACCAGAGCATTAACCGGAGGGCTACAGCTTGTTAACAAAATCGATGTAGAAAACGTGGTTAACATTCGGGACATTATGGTAGGCAAAGGATAACAATGTACCACTGTTACCACCTCTTCTCACTGGCCAGACTGATTTATCTTTGCTCCACAAAAATGCTCAGTTCAATCAATTCAATCAGATTACTGTATGAGTCAGAGTGCTAAATCATTCCAAATCTAGTTTCATGTGATAAGTCTGTATAGCTTCGATATGTTTCCCCGCTGATACCCTTTTTCTTACTGTTTAATTATTCCTGTGTAATTCCTCATTACTTCCGACGAAAAGATCCTCTATGCGGTTTAACGTTCATCACAGAGGGAGCTTACTAGTCAAAATCTCCCACAAAGGTCTCCCACGGCGAGGTGGGAGCCTCAAAAGAAATATGCTTACCATCAAGTGGATTATCTAGAATCATTATACAATTAAACCTGGGCATGTGTGCCTCAATGAGGGTGAGTACCCTTCCCCTATGCTATCTCACGCTGGCGCTCCGCTAACATCCTTCGTGACACGTAGCAGGCAGCACGAGCACGGCGAGACCTGTGGGATGAATTATTATGGCAGTGTCAGCCTTTTTAACTCAACGGTCGCATTGATGTGTACACATCTATAGGGGCAGCTGCCCACATGTGGCACCGGGCTAAACAAAGGGCTTCAAGGGCGGACCTCCGCGAAAGATAAAAAAGGACGTCCAACTGCCGAGTGGCTTTGGGGAAAACACAAACAAATGGGGGTGGGGGTGGGCGTAGAGGACGCTCCAAGAACACTGTGAATAAAATAAACCGATACTTGATTGAATCAAAACAATGGACGAAAGGGTAACCTTTGATATTTCATTTCATTGGAATGCTGAAATCTGTTAAAGGTCAGATGGTATGCTCCATTGACAACGCTCTTAGTAACATGCAGCCAGATGGTATGGGAGAATATTGACTGCTTCCACACAGGTCAAAGTGCAACTTCCCCCGATGATCTCAGTGTCTCTGTAGAACAACTATGTGGGCTGAACAGGCTTGTGTTTCTTCTTACCATCATTTAATGATTCAAACTGAAGGGGGAAAAAAACTTTCCCTCAAAGACATGCTGAGAAGGTTGGATAAAATAATGAAAGAGTAACACCAAATGGCTTGTTAGCTCAGTGGAGGAGCCCTTCGCGTTCTGACTTTCAGTACCAGGTTCTTCTTAGCCCAAAATGACAGCCTAGTCAGGAGAGCCTACAGAGCCTTGTCATGCTGCCAAAACTCAGGTTCCTGGTTGGCACAGAAACTCTCATAAATGCTTAACACTTGGACTAGGAATCCTACCAACGGATAGGGGTATAGCTCCGTTCGAGTGATCCTCACTGGTAAGTGAGAGAAGTTCCTCCGTCAGCTGCAACTGCCTCTTTGGCTTAGGGAAAATAATGACTCCTTAAGACACAGTAGATGCAGCTATAAATGCAAACACATAGATAAGACTCCCAAACCAAAGCACAGGCACAGTGTTTGGCATGCCACCTAAAACCCAAGCCTTCCTCTTTTCACAATTAAACTCAGGGGGGAGGAGGTGAGGGGGGGGGGGGGAGTTCTGAGAAGAGTCCTGCCATTTTTGGAGCTGTCCATCAGATGGAGCTCGAGATGGGCTGGAATCCAACGAGGAGCCCAGAGAGAATCCCAGCCTGCTGGCTCTCCTCACTCTCAAGGACCTTTAAAGATCAAAGCCGGCACATAAGAAGAAAGGGTGGTGAAGAGAGAGAAAGAGAGGGGGGGGGGAGAGAGAGGCAATGCTGTGAAGACGAAGAGACCATGCACCCTTCCACTGATTAACAGACAACATCCCTCCCACTGATCCAAAGGGAAGTGTCAAACGGGGGGTAGTGGGGTGGGGTGGTGGGGGTTGGTCTCTTGAAGAGCTGTGGTGATTCATAGCCCGCGTCATGGCCCCCGTGCCCCTCTCCCACCCAGTGCCTGATGGAGTCCCCTCCAACTTCAACCGCCACTCTCTTTTCATGTTACAGCTTCCAGCGTGGAACCGAAGCACTTCTTTGATTTGCTACAAATAAAAAAGGAAGTCCCAAGGGGCTTTGGGATGAACTGCGTTTCTTCTTCCACTCTTTCACACTAGACTAGCAGAAGGAAATAAATCATATTTTTCGGCTCTTGTTGACTGAGTAGCTTTCACTGGCAGACTGTGTTTGACTTGTATGAAGCACAAAACCTGACAGTGCACAGTCCACGGACCACTCTGACACCTTCACAGAGTCTGGACAATAGGGATTGTCAAAAAATGATCTGTGTAAAACTGATCATTCGTATGGCTGTATTTCACCATTAAGCAAGAATACATGGATTTTTTAGTAATCTGCTTTGAGATGTGCAATTTTGCAGACAGGACAAAAAAAAGACTTTTGATATGCTGGCGAGGAAAGCTTTTAGAATAAATACTCAGAAAAACACAGACAGTCCAGCCCAACGGAAATTGACTCACATATCTTAAAGAACTAGAACCCCCTCTATCCTTTGGTGCGATTTGTGAAATTCCATTGCATCTCTTTCTCTCTCTCTCTCTCTCTCTCTTTCTCTCTTACTCACATACACAGCCAGCCAGCCAGCCAGCCAGTCAGCCTTGTGTACTCTCTTCGGCCTGTGAGAGGAAGCCACAGGCTTTAATAATTAATCCCTCCACACATCTATCAATCTCTCCATCTCTCAGAGTCTGGGAGACACACAGCAATCTTATTTATTTGGAGTAGCTGAAGAGAGCATGCACTGAGGGTATGGATTACATAGAGTGCAGGCAGACTACTTTTGGCATACTCTATGAAATGGAATAATACATACAGCCTCAGCATGTAAGGCCTGCCTCTTGACATCTGATCCACAGAGCCGAGAGCACAAACACATTTGCTCTCACAATCATGTACATATTAGGCACACGACAAGTCAGCGAGGCAAGCATACCAATAAAGGATGCGAGACAGCAGAGTGCCTCAGTCTGTTTTTAATCTGGTAAATAAACAAAAAAGTCTATTACAATACACACACACACACACACACACACTAAACAAAGGCCTGACCCAGCAGTTCAATACAAAAGGCAGAAATCTATTCTTCCATCCCTGAATAACTTTGCACCTCAGTGAACACGTGAGAATGGAGGAGAGACAGAAGATAAGAGGGGAAAAAGGAAAAAAAGGGAAGAGTGAGAGAGCAGTGAAGGAAAGGATAAGGGATGTGGGGGGGGGGGGGGGGGGGGGGGGGGCGTTGAGGAATGGAGGGATCGAAGGCACAAGCTGGGTTCAATTTAGAAGTTCCCACAGGAGGTGGAGTGACCTGTGTCTGCTACAACAGAGGTCAGGCAATTTTGAGCCGCCATCCCCTCCCCACCCCCCGTCATCACAGTATACCTGGGGGGGTGGGGGGCTGTAGGGGGGACCCCCGCCTTAGTGCCACACATCCAAGGGAAAATTGAAAGGTCCTTGTAGCAAGCAAGACCCCAGAATGACCCACAGGTAGGTTCTCATTACAAACAATGGCAACTCAAGCAGGGCCACATCGCTGGAGTCCTCCGCCGAGCCGCGGCATCAAGCTGCGCTGAGCCCGACACCAAAGCCCTCTCAGCTCTCCGCTCTGGCTCTGGCTCTGGCTCTGGCCACTGGGTTCAAAACCCACTCTCCCAACGGCACTCTGATGATTCTAAGAATTAGTGCAGAAAATCAAATGTACTATATGTAAACACGATACACTCTCCTGATAGGCGGCCATGGGTTATCAATATCAAATTTCACTCCCTCCCAAAAGACACACTGTAAAGATCACTGGGTCCCCACTGAATCCATAAAAGGGCATAAGCCCTCATGCTGAGCTTTCCCTGTGACTGGAGCCTCATGAAGCAAGGGTTGTAATTAACCACTATAGGGTGATTTAAGCGTTTCATTAATGTGTCCTTGCATTAAGGAGAGATATATTACAGGCCTGTGATCATTTGCCAAATACATAACTCTGCGATAATGGTTGCCATTTTACAGAATGTTAGACTAGGGGAATCTTGATACAAAAAAAAAACAGGACCAAATATCACAAAATGCATTAGGCTGTGCAGTTAGGAGGGAAAGGATATGAAAAAGGATAGTCATCTAAAACGTCAACAAACCTTACATATTTTAATGGCTTTAAATTTCCTACCTCTTCCTACACACCAGATACTCCTTGTATTTTCCTACACTGTACACGTTTAAACGTGCATCACTACACTGCCTCATATAAAAAGTATTCTAGATATATACATATACACACACTCCCACCTATGTATATACTAATGCTTATAATTGAATAAGATAAAATATGCAAATGACATCACAGACACTCCAGTACACAGACATTCCCATAAGACAGTTATGGCATTTTACGTGTTATCTGGAATCCGACACGGGGACAAATGTGTGCACCTCCACCTGAGGAGCCGCTGCACTAAACAAAGACATCTAAATTCCAGGCATGCTCCCGACACCTGTTTGTAAAAATGTTAAAGCGCTCCTTCCCCGGGAAAAACAAACAAGCAAACATGACCTTTAATTTCCTCCGACTGCCCGAGAGGAGCTGATGAACATTTCGGCAAACATTCGCCATGCAGATTCGCTCCTTTTAATTACGCACGGTCGAGGAAACGCGAGCCTCGATTGAGGCGTCGGAATGAGGATAAACATCTAAATCAAGTCATGAATTCGACCTGGTGAGGTCTACTGAACGTTAGCCTCCACCTGTCTGGTTTGTTTACAGGGCATGAGTTTCAAAAAGCCAAACCACCTGGATCTTTGATGGGTAGAGTTCAAACCTCCGAATCAGAGTCATTAGAATTGTTCTTCTGCATACCAAAGAGCTTGAATTCAGGCATGTTCTAATGCAGGAGGAAGGGTTTAAGTGGGGAAAGATCAAAACTGAGGCTGTAGAATGAAAAGGAATAGGGAAAAGGGTGATATTAAGGAGTAATAGATAGCATCAAAAGAACCAGCTTCACTGACTGAAGCGATGTAAACCAATATATCAACCCTGTGAGCATGTTCCACAGCAAAGAGGCCCTTAGCCCTTCAGCGCTTTGGTCACTGTTCACAGACTTCCAACAAGAACACTTCAATGTGCTGTGCACTTCAAACACCCACAGACACACAAAAAGGCATATTTGCTTATTTTGAACGATACAAGATTTGCAATGGACTCTTTCCATTGCTGAATATCTGAATGCTTTTGAAGGAACATCAGAAGGGGAAGATTGAAAGACATAGGTGTTTAATGAGAACGTATCTATACTATACTGTATATTGTGTTTAAGCAAAGCAAAGCATTCAGCAGGGTGAGAGCATTCAGCAGAGTGGCTCTCATACACTGTCTCCAATCTACAGCTCTCCAAATGAAGCGAGCTCAATCTCAGCACAATTCATGAGATAGGCTCCCTGTTTCGGAGAAATTGGGTGTAGAATTAGCTCGTCTTTTGTCCCGCTGTAGCACTTTCATATTCTTGTTCTACCATCCTGGACACAACTCTCATTACCGCCACAAAAGAAGAGAGGGAGAGAGGGAAGTCTGAGTGAAGCCAACTCCTGAAGCGCCCAGCCGACATCTTTAGAGCAGCTTCCAAAAGGAACGGCAGCTGGGAAATCACACAGTGCTGAGTGAGGAGAAGGAGTTAGAGGAGAGGGCAACTTCAAGAAAGCAGAGGGGCGGATGATTATAGCATGGCTTTTTAGTTGTTTTTTTTTTGCTGCTATCCTGTTGGTGATTGCTGTTGTCACAGAGATCAGTAAAACCAAAAAAAAGTCTCTTTGTATTCATGTATTGTGACATGAAATTTAAAGTGCTTGCGGATCGTTCACAAAAACTGCAACCGTTTACAGAAAACTATAAAAGCTTTCTGTCAACACACAACACTTGTTTTCCTGTTATTTTGCATTCATTTGGACTATTCACCATAGAGATTTAAATGCTTAGTCGTGGTGTATGTCTTGTGAAGAACCAAAAGCCTGGTCAGAGGGGGCTGGGCTGGTCTTATCGAAGGAGGAAAGGAAGGTGACACCACCACCCAGTGCTGATCTCACTTCCTCTCCAGAGTACAGATAAGATAGATAGAGGGAGAGAGAGAGAGAGAGAGAGAGAGAGAGAGAGAGCGTGAGACAGAGAGAGAAACAGAATGTGAGAGAGACAGAACAAAAGACAGGTGAGTACTGACCACAGAGAATTTTGAAGAGACAGAAACAGACAGAGGCAGGGAAGAAAAGGAGTGAGACAGAGAAACAGAATAGGACAAACAGATAGAGCAGATATGAGACAAACAGGCAGAGGAGAGAGAAAGGAGAGGCAGGAAGGTGATGCTGCTGCTGGTGGTGGTGGTGGTGGGGGTTACGGAGAGTCAGAGAAACATCATCTGCCCTCTCAGTGGGAGAGCAAGCACACATCACCACAGCCTCTGAAGTCCAGTGACTCCAGTGTGTGTGTGTGTGTGTGTGTGTGTGTGTGTGTGTGTGTGTGTGTGTGTGTGTGTGTGTGTGTGTGTGTGTGTGTGTGTGTGTGTGTGTTTGTGTGTGTGTGTGTGCGTGTTTGTGTGTGTGTGTGTGTGTGTGTGTGTGTGTGTGTGTGTGTGTGTGTGTGTGTTAGTGTGTGTGTTTGTGTGTGTGTGTGTGCGTGTTTGTGTGTGTGTGTGTGTGTGTGTGTGTGTGTGTGTGTGTGTGTGTGTGTGTGTGTGTGTGTGTGTGTGTGTGTGTGTGTGTGTGTGTGTATGGAGAGAAAGGAGAGGAGGTTAGGTGAGTGAGTTGGGTGCCGATGAGCAGCTCCCCCACGGTCGGCTCAGGCTGCGCCCTCATCTCGACCAAAAAAAAAAGAAGATACGGCACAACACACCCGCTCAATCCCCTCCACAACAAAATGAACATTGCTAGACCGCCTCGCTCTCAGGGCCAAGACTCTCAGTGTCTGATGGGGGGCCCGGGGTGCCAGGACTGAGCCCACTGCTGCATGACCTGGTGCTTCTCATCCTCTGTAGCTCCTCAGCGGCGGGATCATCACTCTGCCCTCCTCGACCCCATTGTTTTCCACAGAAACATCAAACGCTGGACAATGGACACACACAGAAAAGGACGTCTGGAGGAGTTTGTGAACCAGGAGAGTTGCTTGCGAGTGAAATCAGTGAGGGTGTGACTAAAACATGTGCTTGCTTGATGCAGCGGTGGCTGGTTCCTCTATGCATTAGCTCGTTGTTAGGTAAAACAGCATTGCTTCCATGTTGCACTAATCTAATGTATCTATAGAACAAGACTCCTTGACTTGGAACGGTAGCAATCAATTGGACAAAAGGACCTTTTAAGCTTTTAGGATGTAAGTCGTCTTAAGTAAACTCACGCGCATAGAGAACAGACCATTATTCAATAATGTTCTCGCAGACAGGCTTCCCACCACACACATTGCAAACCTAGTCTAGTAGTTTGTGGACAGACTTGAGTCCCCCCCCCCCCCGGTACTATTCCTGTCTCATTTTTCCCTGCTCTGATGTTTGCGTTCCCTGAAACCGGAACCCGTCTCTCTCTCTCTCTCTCTCTCTCTCTCTCTCTCTCTCTCTCTCTCTCTCTCTCTCTCTGGACAGGTTCTCTACACCGGATGCGACTGTAGCCAGAAGATTGTGCCCGCGCTGCCCAAGCCACGTCACGCCACACCACGTATCTGTCGCCGTCCCTGTCTGTTCCGATGCCATGTGCGTCCACTGCGGCGACTCCCTGCCGAGGGCGCCGGCATATTGCATGGCGGCACCATGTGGCGCCGGTGCCGGGCACAGAGGATTATTGCTGATGACAGGGCATTAAAAGTGCGCCGGCCCATTGTGAAGGCTGAGCTGATGTGCTCGCTCTCTCTTTCTCTCTCTCTATTTCCCCCCCCACTCTCTCTTTGTCCCTCTATATATGTCTCTCTTTCTCTCTCTCTCTCTCGTTTGGCGGTTCAGCTTCAGTTCAGCAGCACACTCAGTTGCAGTGGCGGTGGCAGTCGTCGGCCTGGGCACACACACAGCATCGGTGGGGCCTTTAGGATCCGCCACTCATTATGGTCTGGTGTCACACCAGCTTAGGCCCTCTTCTCATCATACTACACCCCCACCGCACACACACACACACACACACACACACACACACACACACACACACACACACACACACACACATGTACTCATACACACACACCCCTCTAGAACTTTCAAGGCCTGGCCTTCAGTGCCTGGGGGCCAAATTTTCCAGCATGGTGACCACACAGTCCACCACAACACCATCTCTACCCCCACCCCCTTAAAAACACACAATTTTAACACCATCTCACGGCTCCTCTCATATGAGACATCCATTTTGTTTCCTGAGAACAAGCTGCAACCGTGTTTTTTTTCCCGGGAAAAAGGGAAGTGAGAGTGTAAGAATGGAAGTGGCATCGCTGTGAAGATGCCACTTTGACTTAAACACCCCGCACCAGCAGCTTTCCTCACCCAAGAGCATTAACTGGGTCTGTTTGGTCTTGAAGGGGAAGGAGGATTAACGGCGGCCCTGTGTGGTGTCCTTTTTTCTTTTCTTTTTTTTTTTAAGAGGGGGGGTTAATCTCAACACGAACGTCCGGCAGAATAGAGGTCATCCTCCAGGTGTACACAGCACAAGAAACCAGCTGTGTGGGACAGGAGGAGAAATTCTTGGAGGATTACTACCTGGGGATTCATCTAAAAATGACCCCAGCCTATAAGTCCATAATGCAGTCGCCACAGGCCGTAGCCACAGCACCACACAGCGCAGTGTAGAGTAACACCTATAGAATGTCAACATACAATTCAACCTATCCGAGGCCAATATAAGGATTTGGATTAGGTCTCTGTTTAATGACGGTTTAAAAAAGACTTCCACTGTTGCACCAGCATGCAGAGCAGATGACAGGTTTCTATGACACCCTACTTATGGGATCACCAGCATTAGAACACCAACGTCACAGCTAGCTCGCTCAAGACCGCTTCTAAAGGCAGGCTGCAATAGTGTTGTGGGTTGCATCATGAGTTCCTTCACGTCATGTCTTTTGTGGAGAAAAAGACTATGGTGCTGTGGATGTACCCACTAAATAAACTGTCAAGCTCTGCCCCAGATTCTTCCTGCTAATCTCACTTTGACGCTGAGCGCAGCGTGCACGTGCATTGCCAGCTCCAAAGCTACCCCTTACCCCTTCTCTTCTCTTCTCTTCTCTTCTTCTCTCCTCTCCTCCCCCTCATCCATTTTGATCAGATCAGTTTATCTAATTTTCCAGTAAATGCTTGAAATGTATTCCTGCACACTCTCTCCCCGTAAATGCACACAGGGGAATTGGCAAAACGAGAGGAAAATGGATAGATTGGCATCTGCCGCGATGCCCCCCCACCCCCACCAACACCCCACCCCACTCCCCTCTCTCTCTCTCCATCCTCAGAGACTCTTGTTACCACCTATTTGAACTGTTGCCCTCAGGGAGACGCTTTAGGACCATCATAGCAAAAAAAGCTAAGAAACAGCTTTTATCCCAAAGCCATCATAGCACTTAACAATGCAAAAAACTGACCTGTATTTGTCTCTCTGTTGTGTTATATGTTACATGTGTTTTTATATTGTAAATATGTATATATATACTGTATGTTCCAACAATATTTTTATTGTTTTTGTGTCTGAGTCCTGCTACCTTAATTTTGTTATACTTGTGCAATGACAAATAAATATATTCTATCTATTTCATGCCTTGCATTGCGGCCGGCTTTTCCTGTCCAAGCATGGTTGCCACTGCATGGCACTCTGGCGCAAACGTCGCAGCTCAGTTTACACAAGCTCAGTGGGGGTGAGGATGTGTCACGTTTGACATTCTGAGCAGGAGCACTGAGGGACAGCGCACTAGTGAGACGAGACAAAAGACAAACCCAAAGAAGAATCACGTGGTGAGGGGGGGTGTTGGGGAGTCTGGTGAAGAAATGACAAGAGGTCCGAATCCTGACTTCAACTGTTTGCTCTACAGTGAAATGTCATGCATTGCTATAACACCATCCCCAGCATTACCCGCTATGGAAGGAAAAAAAAGTCCTCTGGACCAGACGTAGATTGATAATCTCGAGTCGTTTTCGAAAAGCATCACATGGGCGGGCAGTGGCCCGGTGCTTGGCACAGTGGCTCAAATTTCCACCCAGGGAAGGGTTAGGAGGAGGGTGGAGACAGGAGAGAGAGAGAGAGAGAGAGAGCGAGAGAGAGAGGGAGAGAGAGAGAGGGAGAGAGAGAGACAGAGAGAGAGAGGGAGAGAGAGAGAGAGAGAGAGAGAGAGAGAGAGAGAGAGAGAGAGAGAGAGAAAACACACAAGGCGGTATTAGGCATGCAGCGCCAGCTTGAGAAATATGCAGAGAATAAATGAGGTGTCACTTTCAGTAAGAGTCACACAATCAGCGGCGACGAGAGACTCCTTAATCCTTCTCCGCCTGCCACCAGTGAGTCACCACAACCCTGGCGTCACCGTGGCAAACATGAAAGAGAAATGCCCTTGGTTTTTGGGAAGGTTGCCTTAGCCACCCACCCCCTCACACTCACACACACACACACACATACACACACACACACACACACACACTTACACTCACACACACTCACACTCACACTCACACTCACACTCACACTCACACTCACACACTCTCACACACACACACACACACACACACACACACACACACCCTCCCCCGCCCACCCTCAGGCCAGTGCTCTCCTGACACGCACCACATAAGAATTAGGCACAGAACCTGTTCCCTGGCATCACCACGGTAACAGCCTGGCGTTAGCCGAGCCGTGGCGCTGACGTTAATCCACAGGGCTTCACATGTTCACGTGAAGTGCTGTCTCAAATCAAATGAGGGCTTGACATACTACAGCGTTTCCCTTTTTATGAACCCTGCTGTCTGCTGTGATTTCATTTCAGCAATAAACGACTTGACGCGCACAGGCTGTAGCCAACAGCGGTTCACTTCAACAAGTGTCAACATTTTCCAAATCAATTTTTCAAAAAGAGTATGTTAATTAATTTTGACTGCGAGCGCAACACTGCAGGTCAAACAAGTTACGGTATCATCATCAATTAGAAGCATGTTAACTGATTGTTCTGAGCATCGCAATTTTTTCTGACTAACTTCAACACTGGAGTCATTCTAGTGGAAAAAAATAGGCAACACAACAAACCTATTACACCCCCCCTCCCCCCCCCCCGCCCCTCAACCCGCATACCCACAACCTGCCGCAATCTACAACTTATACGTTGACCTCATTTTATATACGCACTTTTTAGTTCATAGAGAGAGAGAGAGAGAGAGAGAGACACTGTTCTCAAGGAAGGTAAAACAAAAGACTTCCCTACATAAAACAACCTGTCACTCTCCGTCTATATCTTAAGGCTGTCATTCATATCCGGGTGCGCCTTATTTTTCCCCACAAAGCCTGTCACTACAGCCGAACGCTCAAGCATGGAGGGATAAAGGACTGTTTTCAATTCATAAATATACCTTTAAGAGGGGCGCATCAGTGATTTGTCATGGGAGACTTTTGGCAGGGCTGAAATTGTTGTGGGAGTGACATCTGAGTTATGGCGAAGGGGCTGTGGCTGCCATTATGAGTGCCTGTGCCTGAGTCTGCCCAGGAGGGTTCATCTTCCTCTTCTTCCTCTTCCTCCCCCGCCTGCAACATGCTGAGCGCGCTCCCGAACCTCAACCCCCCCCCCCCCCCCCCCCCCCCCCCAAATAAATTACCTTCACGGGAGGATGGCATTAATTAGAAAGAGAGGAGGGACACCATTTGCAAAAACTTTTTAAATAAACAAAAAGGAAATGAGAGAGAGAGAGAGAGAGGTAGAGAGAGAGGGGGGGTTGGGGGGATGGCTGAGTAAGAAATAAAGGTACAGAAAGGCAGAGAGGTAGAGAGAGAGAGGGGGAGAGAGGAAGAGAGAGTGATGTAGAGGTAGAGAGAGAGAGGTAGAGAGAGAGAGGGGGAGAGAGAAAGAGAGAGGCAGAGGGAAAGAGAGAGAGAGGCAGAGAGAGTGAGGTAGAGGTAGAGAGAGAGAGAGGTAGAGAGAGTGAGGGGGAGAGAGAAAGAGAGAGAGGCAGAGGGAAAGAGAGAGAGAAGTAGAGAGAGTGAGGTAGAGGTAGAGAGAGAGAGGGGGAGAGAGAAAGAGAGAGAGGTAGAGAGAGGTAGAGAGAGAGGTAGAGAGAGAGAGAGAGAGAGGTAGAGAGAGAGAGAGAAGCAGAGGGAGAAGCCTGCTCTTTTTGTTTCTTCTCCCCTCATGTTGGCTCCGTCAGTCAGTTAATGTAAAAAAAAAAAATGTGGGCTTCTTTGGGATCAATTCAATTGCATTAAAAATGCAGTGCCTTTGCACCGAGTTTGTGCATTTCCTTGGAGAAACGTTGCAGTGGCAATCATTTAAAAATCCCTCCAGCTTGGAGCAGTTAAGTAATGTTTAGTTTCAATCTCCCGACAGCCCCGTGCCAAGAGAGCCACGCCGCCACAAAACAGACTGAACATGAACGACAAATAAAATGTGAAAATCAAGCAAGACACTGTCTCATTTCCATTAAAAGATAAAGTAGACAGACCGAAAAGAAACAAACTCATTTAAAACGGCTGGCCTACAGGTCAAGGACGGGAAACTGCCTCCGTGCCATTTTCTCCCCCGTGCGGGCATACAAATCAGACCGTTTGTGTTGGTGTTTTCATTTTCAATACAGAACGCTAAAAGACTTGTTATCTTTTCTTATTTGCTTGATTCATTGTATATGAAATACCTTCAGGCTGTGATGCAACGTATTTAAAATACCTCTCGGTACTTATTATGTGGTTTATTTGCTGGTAACACGGACTAGAAGAAATGTAGTTTTGTTCACTTGCACTGACAGCGCACATCAAACGAGCTGGGAGTAGATAAAGTAAGTAACAAGAATAAATGTATCAGACACAAACTGTATTCACAAAAGCACCCATATCATCTCATGAGTAAGAAATAATAATACTGAAAAAAAAGTTATTCTTTAAATTATGGTTGAAACCTTTAAATTATGGAACCCTTGGCCTAATTGGATTCTAGCTCTATCAATTTCAAAGCACATTCTTTCATTTTCTTTTAAATTTTCTTTTCAAAGATGAATATATTACTCTGAATCCCCCTGGCCAAAATTTCCATTGGTATTATGCAAGTTTGAATAGAACACACAGAGAAGAGGCTCACTGAGGGACAGGGAGAACACATCAGAGACTCGATTAGAAAAATAACTGCTTGTCTCATAGGTAATACGTGTGCTTTCGTCTGCACAATGTTTATTGCACTGACCAGAACAACCTAGCATACAGGGTGCACTGAATGGAAAGTGTTTCAGCATCTGGTCGTAAAATTCAGAATTCAAACAACGTGTCATGTTGTTTCACCTTACCCTTGCTAATGCAAGAAAGCCTTGAGCGCACTATTGATTATTAATTAAAGTATCAAATGTGTCAGCGACTGTGTTCCGCATATGTATGACTGAGATGCAGTGTCATTAGCAAACTAAAGAGAGAGCTCTGAGGCTTACAAACAAACAACAACAACTTCAAACTTCAAACACAGCACTTTATGAATATATCATGCTCTTGTCATAAGTTGTGCATTTCTTTGTGGGGAGGTGGGGGGAGGGTGTTTGTTGCATAAAGAACCTCAAAACACTAAACATCGGGTAAGACCTTAAAAAGAAAGGATTCGTGGGCCTTGACTGGGCGATAAATACAGCACGTGGTTTTCCAAAAAGAAAAAAAGGGAGAGACAGAGGGAGAGAGAAAATAGCCCATGGCAGATGGTCGGGAGTACAGCAGCGAGAGGTGACCTTACCTCATTGGTGTTCCACCTGTGCCTCTCCTTTGGCAACGAGGAGCATTTGGGTAGACATTCAAGCAGCTTTTTGGGCAGGTATATTTTCAAATGTCCATGTTCATCTACAAGAAAAGACAGTGGAGAAAAGACATTGAGAAGGTTTGTGTGTGTGTGTGGGGTGTGTGTGTGTGTGTGTGTGTGTGTGTGTGTGTGGTGAGGGTGAAAGAACATGAGAGATTGTGCATGCACGAACAGTCAACCTCCTGCAGGACAATAGGAAAGTACATGCGAGATGAGTTAAGTTGCCCTCTACTGCAGTTTGTGTTAGAAGAATGTATGTAATATGTCCATGCTCATGCTTATCACACGCACATACAACATGCTTACTACTAGCTGCTGCGCGTCATCTCACAGTGAACGTTTGAGAAGGTACAGGAGTGGTGATACAGAACACGTGTACTGTCCCCTGCTGCCCCATCAATACACAGAAGAGTGTCACTATAGGCCTGCATCCAAGAGGAGTCCATTACCATCAGCTACCTGCTATCTGCAACATTATTTCATTTCTGTTAATCAGACTAAAGTGCAGAGAACAGGTAAGACAGAACTGCACAGCAGTGATTCCTTGAAGCACTGAGACCTCAGGCGAGTAAACAAGTCACAACACAACATCAGAGATATGCTTGATAAGGTTCCTGAAGAAGCACAACCAGAGCGGAGATCGGGAGGGAGAGTAAAGCGTAAGCTCGCTGCTGAATCTGTTTCAACACTGAGATGGGCACAGTCACAGCATCCCTCAGAATATAAAAAACGTGACTTATTAAATATGTTGATCATAGTTTATGTTCATGTCGTTGAGAGGAAGTCCAGTTAATGAACTTGAGATAGATGCAAATAACACATATGAGCATGACCCTGCCAATAACATGTTTCTTCACCGAAAAAATCCAAACTGGTAGAATGGCTAGAAAGTGTGCAAGCTAGAGAAGTACAGAGAAGAGGGGGATACAATTGCCTTCCAAGGGCAATTACCACGGGGGCCATATGCCAGACTCTCTCCCATTCGTGCCCCTGTCTGTCTCTTTCTTATGCAGCTCAGAGCTTGGCAGCCCTGTCAAATCACTGCCATTTACCCTCATTGTTCTTGAGAACAATTTCTAAATGGCTATGATATTGTCTGCAACTGTGAATTGCGTCCAATTATAATCAATGTGCTACTACCGTCTAGCGCTTACTCGTTCAGTCTCACGCCACCACCCACTCACATAATGTGCCAATGCAATTCCAAAATAAAATCACACTTGCGTTCCTCAAGAGGATAGATAGTATGAATAAACACACACACACACACACACACACACAAACAAACACACACACACACAAACAAACAAACAAAGACAGAAATATCCACAGACACACACACACACATACATCATATTCTCTACAGTCTACAAGTTAAAGGGCTGTTCACATAATACGTCATTGCCTTTTTTAACACCCCAGAAATTAAGACCACGTGTCAACACAAACACAAGAATTACACAAACACAGAAATTAACTTTTGTTTGGAAAGCAAATGTATATTCATAATATTTAGTGGGAAAATAATTAGGTCTGTCTGGGAAATATTACAGAGAATTAATGGAATTTGTTTTTCAAAGCTGCAAAAACAAAGTTCCTAGGTAACATAAACACAAAAACAGCTTTGCAATTTACATAGAAAATGAGGCTTGTATTTTTTTGTTTGTTTGTTAGCTTAAATCCTAACAGCTTATCACTAAATATGGGCTTCTAGAGAGCGGAGCTTCTGCCAGTCATGATGACATGACAACAGTCTGTCATATGTTTGCTACAGCAGCTCAGTAGAATAAAATAAATATATATTTATATATATACAAACCTGTGAATGTTGATAATTAGGATTCTAGAATAAATCTCAAAACAAACATGCACAAACAAATTATAATTGTATTAGGGTACAAGGCAAAATAAACAGGCTCAATGCAAGGTTAACAATTTATGTATGGGATGTTGTGCAGTGCTTCACATCTCTTTCTGCCCAGGCCGACCACGGAAACAGCAAGCAGGGTCTGGGACTCCAATCACTCCTGTGGTGTTCAACCAGAGTCTGTGGGAGGAGGATGGCCTCTCCAGCCTGAGCTTTGTGAAAGCATGCCAATGTTCCAGCTATGAATGGCCAATACTGTGTTTATCTTTTCTATTCTGTTCTTCTGATGGAGTTCTATGCTGGCAGAGTGTTTGGGTCTGGCAGGAGTGTGCCAAGTAGGCCAGCACATCCCCAGTGCTAATCCATTACAGACAACAAGCTTCACCAAATAACCACGTGGTTAGACTCAACTCAGTACTGTAGGCCAATCACTGTAACATCACCTCACTAGATCACACGCAATTAAAACTACTGTCTGAAACTCTTCCTTGGAAACCCACATTTTTCCCAACGAAAGAATGCCATTTGGCCTGCACATAACTCTTAGTACTTCTTGAAGCTTGGGATGACAGAT